>NC_052052.2:38022717-38310217 GCF_903992535.2 Arvicola amphibius
CTTCCTTCATGCCTGGCTGACGACTCTCCACATTTCTGTCCTTTCTAGCATCCTCTCTGCCCTCAAAATCTTGCCTAGCTATTAGCCATTTAGCTTTTTATTAAACCAATCAGAATTACACATCTTCACAGTATACAGAAAGATTGTTCCACAACACTCCTAGCAAACAGTGGATATGCAGCCTGAGCTGGTCATCTCCTGTGATCAGAATGGTGACTACCCCAACTATCATCAGAGAGCTTTCATCCAGTAACTGACAGAAATAGATGCAGACTCACAGTCAGACATTAGGCTGAGCTCAGGAAATCCTGCTGAAGAGAGGGAGAAAGAATTGTAGGAGCCAGAAGGGTCAAAGAGATCACAAAAAAGAAAAACAAAAACCAGAAATGGCTAGTCTGGCTCATAGGAACTCACAAAGTCTGAACCAACAACCAGGGAGCATGCATGGGACCGATCTAGGCTCTACACATATGTGACAGTTATGTAGCTTGGTCTACTTGTGGGACTCCTAACATTGGGAACAAGGGCTGTCCCTAATGCTTTGGCTGACTCTTAAAAGCCTATTCCTCATACTGAATTGTCTTGCTGAGCTTAAACAAAGGGAAATATTTAGCCTTATCGCAACTTGATATGCCATGCTTTGTTGGTGCACATGGGAGGCCTGCCCCTTTCTGAACAGAAACAGAGGAGGAGTGGATTGGGGTGGAGGTGGAAGGGAGGTGAGAGGACAGAATGGGAGATGAGGAGGGAGAGAAAATTGAGGTCAGGATGTAAAATTAATTAATTAAAAAGAAATAGCACAAATATTGTATGGGCTATGGATGTTGCTCAGTGTCAGAGAGCTTGCCCAGAATATAAAAGGTCTTATGTTTGTTCAGTCCTCAGCATCACACACACACACACACACACACACACACACACACACACACGCACGCAATCATTGGCCAAAGCAAGTTAACAAAACTATTCTGAATTGCACTCTGCTTCTAACCCTTTGGTTGAAAAGTTTACAAATTATTGCAGCCATTTTTCCAATCTACTCTAAGGCTCACCAGCTTTCCTCTCATTGAGCCTGGCATAAGCAAGGAAGAAAGATAATGAAGAATGCTCCCAGGAAAAGTGTTTCTGGTTAATTGAATTATACTTTATAACTATAACAAACATCAGGAGCACTGTGGCCTAGAAGCTTGTGCTTACTGTGTATTATTACTTATAGAGCATGTCCTCCTCCATGGTAGATGTGAGTGAAATAAAAATTGGGGGGAGGAATTAAACATGCTGCTTTTCCTCATGAAGCCTATAGTCTGCAAAGAAATCATCTTACCCAGCAACATCAGGGGTTTCCCTCTTCAGGGGGACAACATTGTAAAGACATTAGAGGCCCTGCTCCATCAGCCTACACTGGACATAGACTTTCAAATTCATTCATTTTCCTCTTACCATGTTTTCTGTGCTCTGCTCTGTCCTGTGAAGGTGCTTTAACACACAACGTAATGGGCAAGTATCATTTTAAGCAGCATTTGACTGACTTTAGCCCCAGTGTGCAGACAGACAGACAAATGTAGCTAGCTATAGATGCACAGTTTTTATCTTTCCTCTTTTTCCAATTTCATGCTGCATTAGGAATATTGCCATGTGCTTTTAAGTAACTCTACCCTGATATGTATGGATAAGTGAATCTTATACTGTACTAAAGGAAATATGATTGGATACTCTCTCCAGATGCTGGGCTAGCTCAGTGCTGAGTATAAGAGCAAGCACTCACCTCTTCTCCATGGCTATTAGCTTAATGTTTTCTTGAGTTCGGGTATCAAGATATAAGGCCTGGTGGCCTGCGATGGGAAATGAAGTCTTCCTGACATAAGGAAACATAGAATATATCCAGTCACTCGTCTCAGCTCCCAGGTGTTCTTGTTTCTTAAGAAAACTCAATTAAAGTAAAATATATTGAAGCCTTATGTTTGACTTGATCCCCTATGCAAGAATATCTCTGAAACAGTCATGGGACACAGGTAGAAGAGGAGACTGTGTGATGGTAGGATACAGTTGACCTTAAATCATTCAATCATAGAAACTTCTAGAAGCAAGTTGGTCTGTTGGTCCTACCACTATTTTCATAGCCAACATGAAATGCTGGAAGAAAGAAGTCCATGTCTGTTACTGCTAGTTGAGAGCCGAATAATTGCTAGAAGCAGAGCTTTCTAGCTGAGCCAAGAAGGGGGCTGCATAGCAACCACATAGTTCTAAATCCTGGTCACCAGGAACTCCACTCTCATCAAAGTGGGGACAATAAACAACATGCTTATGAAAAATAATAAAAGAGAGATGAGCAATGTGTTGGAGACGGTGATTTTTAATTAAATAGCCACTGAGAATCTGTGATGGCTTTTCTTGGTTGTCAACTTGGCTACACAGGGAACTAAAACCCAAATATGGAGGCCACACCTATGAGGGAGTTTTGTTTAATTTCAAGTAAGAAGGTACACTTCTAGTCCAGATCTTTGAAGTAGGATGACTCACCCTTAATACAGGTCATTTGCGCTGGGTAAAGACACACTTTCATTCTGGATCTTGAGGTAAAAAGATACACCTTTAATCTGGACCACACCTTCTGATGGAAGTCTCTAAAAAGACATGAAAGACGAAAGCTTTTGTTCTTTGCCTGCTTGCCCTCACCTTGCTATCAAGTTCGTCCCTTCACTGACATTGGAGCCTATTTCTTCAGGATTTCAGGATGTGCTAATGACCAGCTGACACATTCAGCCTCATGAACTGAGCAATTACTGGATTCTCGGACTTTCTCCTCACAGGCAACCATTGTTGGATCAACTAGACTGCTGTAAGTCATTCTAAGAAATCCCCTTTCTCTAAATAGAGAGAAATTCATTCCGTAAATTCTGTTACTCTAGGGAACCCTGGCTAATACAGGGCCTCATGGAGAAACCGACATTTGAGAAAACACCTGGAGGAGGCAATAAGAGGAAGGGTATTAGGGACCAGTACAAAAATAAATGGGACACTAGACAGTAGAGCTCCTGGAGGGAGTTACACCAAGAGCAAGTGAGCCCAGAGAAGAATGTATAATCCTATGGAGGAGGCCAGGAAGAAGGTCCGGCTGGTGGTGGCTGAGAGAGGACTCCAAGAGGAGAAGGAATTAATCTACCAGATCATTGTAGCACAGAAAAAAAAGTTTAGGGAGAAATATCACAGAGGTACAAAACACATCATATATGAGCCCAAACCCCGGACCCAAAAGGCCTCAGCAACCCCCCTCAAAACCATCTATAATAAATAAAAGTAAAAATAACATCCTCAGTGGTGAGCATCGTTATGTGAGTCCTTGCTCTTTGTGAGTTTGCTAACTTCTTCATGCTGATTATTTTAACTCTCACAACAGCCTTGGGAAATGCCATTCCTAACCCCAAGCATTGGCCCAATGCTATCCAGCTTCTAAGTGCCAGCAGCTGGTCGCAGAAGCCACACATTCGGTCTTTGCAGCTCACTATGGATCCAGCACTGCACCCTTCTCTAGCTGGCTCCTCTATTAGTGCTGAAGTCCACTCAGCCCAGCCCCCTGAGTCCCAGAGGAAAGAAAGGCCAAGCCAAGTTCTCACAGGAATTAATGGGGTTCATCCACATCCCAAGGCTGTGGCCGCTCAGCTACTGTGCAGTACATTTTCTTTTCCTCACAAATTAAGCTTCTAGGTTTCAGTCATTCCGGTTCTTCTCAATCACTTTTGTTTTTGTTTTTCATTATTGCTTGCCTAAAAGAATGTTTTATTTTTCTATCAGTTCTACCATTCATGAAAATTTAATACCAGAAATATGCTACGTGTCTGCTTATATACTACATAACATGTATGTATGCATACATAAAATGTATATCTATTTATATGTTATATGTATATCTATGTTTTATACAACTAAATATAATGTTCACTCACAAACTAATCTTCACCCATTAGAAGCATATGTCACCTTTGAGAATGTATGATATTTAGGCATGGTGGCACATGCCTTTAATACCAGTGCTGGGAGGCAGAGGCAGGTGGATCTCTGTGAATTTAAGGTCAACCTGGTCTACAGAGCGAGTTCCAGGAGAGCCAGGGCTGTTACACAGAGAAAACCTGACTCAGAGAGCTGGGGAGTGGAGATTGTATGGTATAATCCTACAGACTACATTCTGCCAAAGGTAACTATTAATGCAGTCCAACACAAAACTTTATGCTTGAGAAGTGTGAATGTATGTGTGTGTGTGTGTGTGTGTGTGTGTGTGTGTGTGTGTGCATGCATGCGTATGTGTGATTAAACTGCATGGTTCTCAGGTATGATCAGGTCAAGTTACAATGTCAAAAGTTTGAATTCACTCTAACTCATTTTATAATTGAAAACACTGATCCCAGAGAGAGATGAGAATGTCTCAAGATCACCTTGCTAAGACCAATGGAATTCAGAGCAGACTGCAGGGCTCCTAGCCTCTCTACCACACACCACCTGATGGAGTTATAGTATCCTTCCTTCCTCCTTCCCCTTGTCTATCATTTTTTTGCCTTTCTCTTCATATTGTAGACTCCATCCAAACTCAGACTCCCCCAGTTTCCTAAGGATGAGATTACCTGCAAGTAGTCAGGTACCTCCTAGTATCCCAGCAAGGGGTAGTCCATCAGGAGACCCAGGGGTCATCTGGGGTTTCTATCACAGAGGGTTGGCATGTAGGGACAACATTGCTCACCTCAGGTCTTAATGATGAGACTACAAGAGATCACCCTAGCAGCCGCCTCCGAAGTTCAGCCCCATCATCTTTCCCAAATGCAAGACAAGCATAAAACTACTGCAGCAATGGGAAAAAAAATCAACTTGGAAATAATTAAACAGCAAGGCAGCCACCCATAATGATATTCTGCAGCACACTTTGGGGACAGTTTGCTGCAAAAGCGCCCGAGCACTACGGTTGTTTAATTAACATTGAAACGGCAGTTCCACAAGAACTAAAAACCCTGTTAATTTATGTGTCTCTTAATGATGCTCATTTAAATACTGTCAACTTTCCCTTGGTTTAATATTCATGATTTTGAGTCATTAAAGCACCATGATCAGCTCGAGGTATGGGAAAGAGACTTTCTTATGCACGCAGAGCCATTGTTTGAAGACAATCATTTCTGATCTCACTTTTCCATGCTTCTCTCCCAAACCAGCTACTTATAGAACCTGTGAACCAGTCCAGTGTTTTCAGGGCTGGCGACAGAGCAGGACATTATGTACAGATTTACCATTTACTGTCCATTCACCTTCAGAACTGATCTGAGCCCATTCTCTCTGTCAGCATCACGGAGCTGAAGAGCTCAGCTGGCAAATGCAGGCACGAGATGTGCACCAAGAGACCAGGCGCAAGATCCCAGAGTGTTGGAGAGTGTGTTAATCATGTCTCTGAGCCATGATTACCCTGAAATATATTTCAGGGACAGAGGGACACTGAGGACTGATAGGGACATGGTACTGATGAAGCAGGAGGTTCAAGGTTCAGCATCACTCACAGAAAACGTCCAAGAAATTAATATAAGGTCCTAGAGGAGCGGCCATCCACATGGTGCAAACGACAGTGTCCTCAAATCAAACAGACCATGAGAAGTATTCTCTGGGGTGTAGGCAGGTGGGTGTGTCCAGTCTGTGGTCCATGGATCACACGCAGTCACAGATAGCTATGCAGGGTCTCATGGTTCTCAGGCCTTTGGAACAAAATTAGAATGGGCCCCTGGTGTTCCTGGTATTCCAGCTTGCAAAGGCAAGCCTATAACTGCCTAAGTCTCTCTCTCTCTCTCTCTCTCTCTCTCTCTCTCTCTCTCTCTCTCTCTCTCTCTCTCTCTCTCTCTCTCTGTGTGTGTGTGTGTGTGTGTGTGTGTGTGTGTGTGTGTGTGTGAAGAAGATAAACAGACAGATTTCCTGTTTTGTGCTGCTGCTTCAGAGAACTCTGATTAATATAGATGAAATGCCGTCTGGGTGGGTATGGCAATTATTACAGAATGTAATCTTAAACCCACTGCACACAGAAAACTCTCAGAAGTTGCCACCCAGACCAAGTCACCCAGACCTACCCAAGTCAGATCCTTCCCCCTCTTCCCTACACTCACACCCAAGCATCACACACCAGGGAGCCCAATGCCAGTCACTGCCCTACCTTTCCACCTACCTGTCTCTCTCACCCCAATCCCACTGCACCCTCTCTCCCAGGCCTCAGAACACTCCAGTGTTTCCTAGACTCCTTGCCTTGGCTGCTATTCCCCATGTAATCCATCTTCTACGTAGTCAAAGAAACTGAGATAATACCACAAACTCTTCTTCAGAAGAATCCTGACTTCCTCACCCAACCTAGAAGGCCATCCGAGCTATGAGTACTGACAACTCCAGCTCCCACTAACCTCATCTCTCCACCTGCCTAGTGCCAGCCAGCTCTCTCTCTTTCTAGATCTTTCACCTGCTGTTTCCTCCACCTGAAAAAATACTTTCTCCTCCTCATCTTTCCCTCTCCCTGTAACTTATCCAAGGCTCAGGGCCACCTCCCTGAGGAAACATTCCCTGATGGCCCCAGGTTGATCCAGGCTCCTCTAACTCTCTAGGTCTCGCTCCAGGATCCTGGACATTTGTCAGACAAAAGGAACATTACAGGGGGAGAGTCCCTGAATGGCCTGTCCTTGCTCATCTTATTTTTCCCATAGGATTAACACTAAGAAGATGCGCCCCAGCCCCCACGCGACTGTGTGGGCTTTGCCAAGGCAGGTGAAGCTGCCAAGCAACAGCAGCTCTCTCCTGACCTTCCGCCTCTGCACGTTCCCCTGACTCACTGATGGAAAACATCCACCCCTTCTGGGCCTCTTCCTTATTTCATCACTTAAATAAATTAAGAACAGATTGAAAAGCAGGAAACATTGTCTCCTGGGCCCAGCACCCACATTCCAACTCAATTACAAGATTTGTTTTTCGGGTCTGGCCAGACGCACAGGCAGCTGGGATGCAGCAGAAAAGGCAAGAGAGAGGTTAGGCAGAGAAGCCAGTTCAGAAACAGACCAGTGGCCTCAGACCAATCCATGGACCTCCCAAAGCCTCCTCACCCCCATCTCACCTCTCCTCAGCGAGAAAATTCATGGTAACAGTGGCCCATCTTTCCCTCCCCAGGATTGTGGGAATCTATCAAAACAGAAGAGGCACAAATTGGCTTTGTAAACTGCCAAGTCCTAGGCTGTGTGAGAAACAGTATCTGAGTTGTCTTGATTGGAGCTGGGATGGCAACAGGCCCCTTCCTCCCTCCTAAAGCACTGAAACATTCCACCAAAACTGTACTGCTTCAAGACAGGTCTTCACTCTCTTGCTCTTTGAGACTACTAAAATTATGAAAGGCTCTACAAAACCTTTGTCTTACATTCAAATTCTGCCACCACAACCACCACCAACAACATCACCTCTACCATCACCACCACCATCATCACCACCATCACCTCCACCATCACCACCACCATCACCACCACCATCATCTCCACCATCACCACCACCATCACCACCACCATCATCACCACCATCATCTCCACCATCACCACCACCATCACCACCATCACCACCACCACCATCACCACCACCACCATCACCACCACCATCATCTCCACCATCACCTCCACCATCACCACCACCATCACCTCCACCATCACCACCACCATCATCACCACCTCCACCACCACCATCACCACCACCATCACCACCACCATCACCACCACCATCATCACCACCATCACCACCACCATCACCTCCACCATCACCACCACCATCACCACCACCATCACCACCACCATCATCTCCACCATCACCACCACCATCACCACCACCACCATCACCACCACCATCACCACCACCAGCATCACCACCAGCACCACCACCAGCACCTCCACCATCACCACCACCATCATCACCACCATCACCTCCACCATCACCACCACCATCATCACCACCTCCACCACCACCATCACCACCACCATCACTACCACCATCACCACCACCATCACTACCACCATCATCACCACCATCACCTCCACCATCATCACCACCATTACCTCCACCATCACCACCACCATCACCTCCACCATCACCACCACCATCACCACCACCATCACCACCACCATCACCACCACCATCACCTCCACCATCACCACCACCCATCATCACCACCTCCACCACCACCACCGCCTCTGTTCATCACTACAGCGCTTACTGTACTAGACAAAATGGGAGGGGGTGTCTTGTATCTTGGAGAATGCCGAGAGACATAGCTTTGTTCCTGGCTATACTGTTTGATTTTCTTTTTGCCAGTTACATCACTTCCGTGCCTGGCTGTTTCCATCTCTCAGTGTATAAAATGAGGGTGTGAGGGGGCGAGTTAATAATCCTTCTCTTGATAACTTCATTTGGGTGGTGATGAGGATGAAATAGTCCTTTTACAAGCTGTGAAGTTCTATGCAAACATAAACTATTGTGAAAAGGACATTAATAGTTCAATTATTATAACAGCGGCAAAATAGCGATCAAGATATTCCAGCCACATGACAATGCCTCCCCCTATTTAAAGGAGAGTACTGCCTGACCTCCTTTGAGCCTTCTAAGCTCCTTGCCACTTATGATATGTGAAGTCTTCCCTTCTCTAACCCAATTATCTCATGCTTCAGGTTTAGGAATTCTTATTTCCTGCTCTTAGCTGGAGAGAAGAATAAGGTCACTGTGTTCTTTAGGAAAACTTTCACCAATTTAAGTCACAGGACAGCCTTCTCCCTTCTTGGCGTGCTCTGTGAAGAGAGTACATTGGTACAGAGTGATAAATGCATTTTGGAAAGGCAAGTTAGAGGTGCAGGTAGAACTTGCAACTGAAGTGCACAATAGACTAGGTGGGAATGAAGTCCAGAGGTTCAATGGCGTGCTCTCTGCTGAAAATAGAGGTTCGGGAGCCCTGAGATCAAAAGTGGCAGTGGACCAGCTTCGGTCTCATTAAAATCCTCTCCATTTCCTTGCACGGTGTCCTCTTTCATCTTCCCTGCCTTTGCTTCTGATGTACACTCAGCTGGGAACCCCTCCCCCATCTATGCTAAAGACTTCTCTAGAAAAGCCCTGAAAATTGTTCGATATTTCATGAACCCCTCAACAATGTCACAAAGCAACTTCAAGGTTCCAAGCCTTACACAATTGTCCACTCATCCTAAGCTACCCTCCCATTTAGTCCTCACAACACCGCTATGAAATGAGTCATTGTCTTTGCTTTACAGATGAGAAACAAGTCAACCTGTGTAAAGTCACATGGCTAGTTAGCTGTAGTACTAGCTTTTCAAATCGGGTCTTCAGAAAACATTTCCCAAAGTGTCGCTGTTGCAAGATTCTGGCAACCACTCCAATAACGAAATATGTAAGATGGGTGAACAGGCTTGCAGTTCTGAGAGTCAGGCTCAGGTAGCAATCTTACCTGGGTTTAGAGGCTTAGTCATCTGGTCTGGGATTAGATTGGCTAGGGAAATCAGCCAGTCAGCCGCCAGGGCCCTCTGCTTTCAGAGGGGGTGCCTCTGTTGAACTGTCCACGGTGCTGATATAACTTCCTTCTGCCAGTCCTGAAAACACATGTTCATCCCACAGCCACTGGGTAGCGCATCTGGAAAGAGACATCACCTTTTCCTTAGAATTCCCCTCATTTCCAGCTTCCAAGTTGGTCTTCCTGTGCTAAATATTCTCTCCTGAGTATCTGGATAAGTTTCTCATCATTCTTCAAGGGTTGACTTCTACTGTTTTCCCAACGTGGCTTTATCAGCTTTCTGAGGATTCTTAGATAACCACTATATGTTGGGCTCTGTAGCAATGACTTTCACAAGTGGCACTGTGGAGTGTGTACCAGTGTGTTTTATAAGTATTTGTTACATTTATTACTCATTGTCTCCTCCATCACTAGAATTTGTTGGGTCCGCATGGCAGGGATTGTTACCATCCACTGATCTATTCTCAGCAGCTAGGGTCTGTATATGATAGGAAGGCAATAGGCATTTTTGAATGCTTAGATAAATTACCAAATAATATATAAACAACCATACTGAATAAAGCACATTATGATTGCATTACACTTTAGGGTACTGGACAAGACTGATCTCTCATTAATATTTTTTACGCCTTCCATATCCTAACTCACTGTAAGTTCTTTGGAAGCTGGAAATGTCAGAGCCAAGGTGCACTGAGCTCATAAGAGGATATAAGCATTCGAGAAAGTGATGTATTCACCTATACTATTCAATCTCATAAGAACCATTGATCCCTCCAGGTTTTTTTTTTTTTTTTTTTTTTGGAGAACTTGCTGGTCACCAATCTTCTTAAACCATTTCCTATAGTGAGGTCAAGACAAATAGTATGAACACCACTCCATTCCATGAGGAACTGTGCAACTCAGCATCAGCGCCTAATCTGAAGCCACAGCCAGGGCTCAGCGTTGGAACGTGTTCTGGGAACAGGATTCAGACTTGCATCATGATTCAGTGAGTGACTTCAGCTAAGCTAAAATTTTAAATTAAATAATAAACTCAAAGTGCCTGTGCTAGCGTCAGATCCCAGTTGATGAGATGCTTAATGAACATAGCCCTATTCCCCTCAGATTAATCAGATTCTAGGCAACGTTAGAGCTTTCTTTCCCTGCTCACCCTCTTCTTTATTGAGTCCTCTTCTCTAAAGATCCCTTCTGGGGTGCAAGGATAGGAAGGATCTTTATGGGGATTTGGGGGTCTGTCCTAAAGATGATGAGGAGCAACAGATCAAGGACTTGAATTCTTGATTACTGTCCTCCACTCTGCTTATAAAATCCTGCTGTGATCTGCCCTAAGAAATTCCACACCAACTGTTGAAGATATGAGCAAACTCTAAGCATCCCCATCACCTATCTCCTGCAGAAATTCCACTTGTATCAAGATGATAACAAGAATAGGCATTGCTTTCCCACCTAAAACAACCTTTCCTCAAAATACGGCTTTAAAGACAGTGGTCCTGGGGCAACAAAAGGACAGCAATGTCTAAGAAACAGTGGACAAGCACAATGGACCCTGGAATTGTCCTAACATGAGCCTTAAGGGAGCAAGTCCCCAGGACAGGAGGGAGACTCTGGACTGGGAATTCTCTGAATGCAAAAACCACAACTGAGATTTCAACAGATTTCACAAAACAAAGGACTGGGGAGAAAAATAATTACAGTGAACATTCTGGTCATTTGTGGAGGTTTTCTCTCCAACACTGAGTGCATAAGGGCAGGGAAAGACCCATAAATGTCCAGAGCTCATACGGGATCAGTGTCTGAGCGTTTGCCTAGCATCACAGGTCCCAGTTTAAATCTGGGAAATAAAACTACTGTTGGTCCAAGTGGTGATAAACTGAAATATACCCATATCAAAAATTATATTAAATGTACATGGCTCCCTGTCCCCTTGAGCCTGATAAAATGAACATTTGTGCCTCATATCTGGATTTGATCCCCAAAGCCATCCTCTGAGGTAGATGGGCTGTTGGTTATTATCTCCTGTTATGAACTAGGAATCTAAGCTCTCCTAAGCATCCTACTCTAGTCAACAAGAGATGAAGTGAACCCATGATCCCCTCCATCCTATGTCAAAGCTTCTTCAACCAAAACCAGAAACAACTGATTCCTGCCTTCAAAAACCCATTTATTCCTCTCTCTCTCTCTCTCTCTCTCTCTCTCTCTCTCTCTCTCTCTCTCTCTCTCTCTCTCTCTGAAATACAATTTGTCATGAATTAATGATGAGCCTGCCTGGCCAATTACCAGAGCTAAGTGCTTTCCCGCTGGGAGCGGCTCCCACAAAGCACTAAGTGATGTTGGACTAGTGAAGGCGGCCCCGCCCAGCCAGGCCTAGAGCCCTCCTGGGTCCAGGCTTAGAGGAAGCAGCTTCCAATTAGCTCCTGCCAGACAGACTGGCTTCTCGACACAGCAAATTGGGTTACAGAGTGCTCTTCCAGCTGGCCTCCCTGTCTGGTCCTGCCCGCCCCAGCAAAGAGGATGCTAATCAACTGTAAGGCCAATTCTGCAGGTTGCAAGCATCCATGGAGGGAGGTATGCACAGACAGGCTTGTCCCAACAATATGGCATCCTATATGTCCTATGCCAGAGAGTCAATGGCCTTGGAGTGCTGGAATCCAAGCTCCTAAGCTAAATAGAAAGCAGCGCACAAAGGAAAGAGTCCAGTGACTTACACTTCCACTCTCTCCACACACAGCAAATAGAAAGACAGTGCTGCCCCTGGGCCATTGGGCTGGGTTTTTCTGTTTGTTTACTTCTCAAAGACAGCCCCAAATGTCATTTGACTCTGGAAACAATCATCAAGGCGAGGTGAGCCTGAGACCTCATTACGATCCATCCTTTACCCCGTATCCTTCTTTCTGGGCAAGCCCAGGATCTAATCCAGAGCTGGTACTTCCTTTCCACAACCTTTAATGAGGAGACCCTAGCCTGCTCTGCCCCTCCCTCTAGTGGGCACTGCTGTACTACATTGCAAAACCTTGTCCCTTGAAGGGACTGAAGCTTACAGAAAATTTCAGAGCTACTGCATCCTCTGGTAAGTGGGCTAAGGAGGCTTGGAGCCACTGTTTTAGAAGTGAAGAAATAAATGAAGACAGGGGAGGAGAACATTCAGGGTTTGTCTGAAGCAAAGCTGGTTCTGAACCACCATTCTCTCACCAACAGCCATGTCAGGAAGAGAGTTCTTACCTCTGCTTCATGGACAGTGTGTTCCGTTTACTTTGTAAGGATAAGGGTTAAATATGTCTTCTCCTGTGCTGTGACCCTCACCTCAGACTCCATCCGTACTAGGCCTATGGAACCCTGGGAAAGAATTTCAGCACAGTAACACATAGTTGTAAGTGTGTCTCGTGGTGCATGTATTAAAGACAGCAAAGAGATTCAGCTGATCTGTCTCCGTCAGTTAGGAAGATGAATAATGGCAAAACACTGTGGAGACCATTAGCAGAGGTGCCAGAGAGGTCAGGCGGCATCTGAGGCAGGCCTCTGGACCAGAAGAAACACGGCTCCAAAACGCACAGAAGAACCAGTGGGAAATCCTCAGAGAAAGGAGTGTGAGCAGGCAGAGAATGTCAGGCAGAAGGAGTTATAAAGAAATACAACTGAGGCATGACACGAAGCTGTGAGACAGCAGGGCCATCCCACCCAGGCTCCCTGTAGGCTGTGTGTCTAGGTCAAGCCTTTGTCGGGGCAAGCGCCCTTCGAGGTAGTGGCTGCAATCCAATAGTCAGCCAGGTTTGTGGCCAAATGTTCTTATAGCAGTGGGGGAGGTGAGCAGAGATGGAGCCTTTAGGGAATGAGCAGCTGTCTCGATGCTGAAAAGTGTCTGCCAGGAGAATTTAGCTGAGAAGACTTCCCACTCCCAAGAGGTCAAAGGGCCCTGTCGTCCCTTCCTGATGGAGGCCGTAAGATCACACTGTCGTACATAATTCATTCAACAAACACTCACCGAGCTGCCTGAGCCAGGCTCTGAGCTAAGTTTTGAGGGAATGAAAATGGAAGGATGGGATCTGCGCCTTGTCTTGAGGGATGAGTGGACCTCAGCGGGAGAGGAACAGGCTGGCTAAGGAAACACAGCAGGGCTGTAGCGGGTGAGCGCGGAGGCCAGGAAACTGAAAAAGAGTAGAAATGTGAGCTAGGTTTTGGAGGAGAGGTCAGGGTTGGCTGTGTAAAAAGAGCATCCTGGAAAGCAGAAGGAGCACAGCACCCGAGAAACAGGAACTGGCTGTGTGTTTGGGTGCGCAGTGGGCAATCTGACCACAAAAGACCTACATTGCCGGACTGGGAGGCAGGGCTGTTGTCTTGAGCTTAGCCCAGCTTTCCAGAGACAGCACTGGCCAAGAAAATGACAGTGGGGGGCTAATGCAGACGGATTCTACAGGGACACTAAAGACATGGGACTAGAAGGGTCAGGGGAACAACTAAATATTGGAGGGGTCACTCCTCTGTATTTTGCTTTTTAACAGTGGCTGTGTTCTCCTCGATGAACACCTTCTGCTGAGCAGATCTGAGGTAAGCTAAGGAACAAGAGAGCCAGTCATACAGACCCCACCCCACCTAATAAACACAGTCAACACCACTAAGTATCTACTGCAGGCACCCCTCATTAGGGCTCAGTGAGCAAGCAAATGAGCAAAGTAAGTGAGGGAGTGAACGCTCTGTGGACACACCCAGCAGCATCGGACTGAGACCCACCGAAGTTCTGGGAAGAAGATGTCCAGACAACAAGTTTGGCGCCATGCTTCCTAAAGACACCAAGGGGGAAAGGTGTATCTTGGGGGCTGACTTGAGGCTTGACAACCAGTTGACCCTCACTGGAGGGTCTGTACTTCGTTCTTTCAGATAGTGTCATGATGGAAGGACAGTATGTCTAGTCTTGACTCTGAGATCCCTGAGCTCAGGATTACAGATTTGCACACAGCTACCTCACTCTGACGCATAAACCCCAGTAGGTCAGAAGACAAGTTGTGAGAAGTGGAATAAACATCGAGGGGTCACTGACATCACTTAGTCACCTTCTATGAACAGGAACTGTGCTAGCTCCATTATGTTCGTCAATATAGCCATCCTGATAAAGAAAGCCATTCTGTATGTCATGATTAAGAAACCAAGTCTCACAGAGATAACGTAACTCTTAGGTCATTCCACAATATCCTGGATCAAGCCCATTCATTTATAGTTGAAACAATACATTGCTGCCCATTAGAAAAGTAAGGGGAAAATATCTACAACTTCACCAACCTAACACAGCAGCTGTGGTTTTTGTACATTTCCTAAAGTTTAGAACTTCCTGAGACTGTATTATTTACACAATTTGACCTTACTTTTTCTGATTTAACATTGCATCTAGACCATTTTTCCAGGCTACTGTGTTGCCTGTGGGGACATTTTTCATACTTGTATGCTGTCAAGTGTCAGCACCAGGCTTACTTAATTTGTTTAAACTGCTTCTGATCATTTGAAAGGATAGTTGGTTCTTTATTTAGAATTGTGTTCTTTTGCAGATACAGAGCAGGCCCCCAGATATGGAGCAAACATCCAAACTAGGGGGCCTTTTCCTTCTTACTCCTTAACTCCCCAAGGCTGTTTCTCTCTCTCTCTCTCTCTCTCTCTCTCTCTCTCTCTCTCTCTCTCTCTCTCTCTCTCTCTCTCTCTCTCTCTCTCTCTCTCTCTCTCTCTCTCCCTTACCATCCCCTTGACCTCAGCATAGCATTGCATACCTCTACCCTCTATGCCCCAGATCCCATCTCTCTTTCGTGAGGTGGAATGAACAGTGTGTTGCTACACAGCTGATTTCGTGAGCTAGGATGGTGATTCAGACACCGACAGGAGGCAACTCGTGGAGCTTACTCAGCATACCCTTGACACCACGCTGCCTGGCTTTCAAACCCAGCTTTGCTCTGTGCCCTTGGAACCGTTTCTGAACTCCACTCTTCCTCAGTTTCCTCGTATGAAAAGCAGGGTGACAAAAGCAGCTACAACTCTTTGGGTTTCCACAGAATCGGGCAGCAAAAGCTGGGTTGCCCCGATGTGACGTCTGATGCAGAAGACAGCACTATCAGAGACAGGCTCTGCCCTCCTTCCCCACAGGGCTGCTGTAGTGGGAAGGGCACTAGCCAGGTGCACCACAGGTGTTTTGTGGAAACAGCTGATGTAGTTCTAATGGCCATTAGTCCCTCCCAGCAAGTTTTGTAGGGAGAAGGGGTTGGATCTTTCTGGCACCTCACCCTCTGCCCTCTGGCTCATCTTATTCCTCATCCGTCAGGCTGTCTAACTGACTGGAAAATGCGAGCATGTCCCTAAATGCACACCACTGCCCCCACCCCCAGCCCTCTTTGCCCTTCCCGGAAACCTGTCCCAGCGCCAGCGCGATGAGCAGCACTTAATTCTTTATTGAAAACCATTAACCGGAGTTCAGTTCTCTGAGCCCTAGTTTCAAATTACCCACAGGAAATGCCAGGCCCGGAGAGTGGCTTTCAAGGGCAGAGCCATCTCCTTTAGCAGACTGGTCCCAGGACCCTGACAGCAGAGACTCTCCATTGTGAGAGGCAATAACAACCGCTATTAATGGGTGGCAATCCCTTCGGTTTCTTCCTTGCAGGCAGTTGACAAAGCACCCTCCCCTGTTTTCCTCTCTCCTTGGCCAAAGCCCAGTATAGAAATCCATCAGGCATTATCGCCCCTTGATGGATGAGAAATCTCATGGCCTCGAGGTCACACAAGCAGGTGAGGATTGAAATGGACAACAGACTCCAGCCAGTGAGCCCACCGCCCTCTAATTGTAATGCCTCAGACCCCTCCACAGTGGATCCTGACCCATGTAGGCGGTACAGCAGGGAAACAAAAGCTAGAGCACCAAGGAGTTACTTGTTTGGCATACCCTTGACACCAGGCTTGAAAGCCAGATTTACTCCCGTCAGGAGAAGGACGCTCTCAGTCATGGCTGGGAGGACAGTGACAGAAAGCCCTAGACAAAGGCCTCAGCTACCCTGGTTCTGTCCTGGATCTGCCTCTAGCTGCCTGACATAGTTGGGTATTAATTATCATACTTGGGGCATGAAAGGGATGCTTAGGAAGGAGCCAGAGAACAGCAAAATAGACATCCTCAGTCATCTCTCTCAAGACCTCTAGCCAACCAGAAAGAGGCCTCATTCACTCATCTTCAGCTACTTAAGGTCACCTAGATACCTAAATACCTGCTACCGAGTGAAGCGCTCAGCAAACATTGCTGAGTCCTCCAAACAGCCTTTGAGGCGCTGCTCTTGGTTTTATGAATGACGGGGGAGCAGGGGCTGCCATTATTTGGGTTGTTTTCTGACACAGGTCCCAGTTGACCTTGAACTCACTGTAGGTAAGACTGATCTTGAACTCCTGACCCTCCTGCCTCTACCCCCCTCCCCGGTATTATAAGCATGCACAACCGTACTTCTTGGCTTGGTGCTCTTATTATCACTACTTATCAGTGAAGAGAGTGAGGCTCAGAGAGTTTACAGCAATGCCAAGATTTGAACCCAGATCATCCTGATGCTGTGATACTCACTGCTCTTTGTATTATTGGTACCTAGAAATAAATACACAGTAACCTAAGGTGAAGGCAGAAAGAATAAAGGGCCTATGTATGACATCTCTGGAGTTCTCCTAGTAACAGTAGCATCTGGGTGAGGGTTTGCTGAATAAAAAGGCAGACAATGTTCCATACAAGAAGAGTAACACCTGACAGGACAGGGAAGCATCGAAGGGCACATAAATAACACAGGACAGGAATTGTTGATGCTTGGGAATGAAGTACATGGGGCGTGGGGGACCTTGCATTCCAGGAGTATGCAGTTGGCAGAGATCCGAACTAGTATCAATTAAGTGTTTGAGGAGAACTAGATAATTTTTATTCTGTAATGAAGAGTTTCCTCTCCATTTATCTCACTTCTTCCTGAAGTCCTGAAAGGTAACCAAAAAAAAAAGAGACTCTATGCAGAGGAGAAGAAGAGAGGTGGAGGCAGAGGAGAGGGGAGGAGGAGACAGAAGAGAAACAGGGAGATAGAGGCAGAAGAGAGGGGGCAAGGTGGCATTGAAGGAGAAAGCAGAAAAGAAGGGGGAATGTGGAGAAGAGGATGGAGAAAGGGGGAGGCATTGAAGGGAGAGAAGGGGTGAAGGCAAAGGAAGTAGGGAGAGGGGAGGCAGAGGTCAGAGTCCTATTTCTCAAAGCTGTGTGAGTTGTTACCTCTCTGACCCTCCTTGTCTGCAAAGGGCTCACTGACACCTACTTCCCAACTCTGTGAGCTGTGTTACCCTACAGCATCATGGAAATACCTGGTTGCATTTATTCTAATGCACTTCCCTTTCTACACACAGATGCTAAGGCTCAGACAGCTATTGATGACATACTCAGCACATACCCTGAAATTTTATCTCACATCCGGGGGGGGGGGGCAGGTTCTGCCCTTCTCGCTTTTACTCGCCCACCCTACATTAGCCCTCTAGAACCCAATACAATAAGCCTGCTCCTCTGTCCAAAGTGTTCCTCTAATGAATGAAGGTAATAGCTCTGTCCCCAAATCTCTCTTCAGCCACACTCCTCTGTTTTTAGTCAATAGGATTTCCCAACCTTCAGGAAGGCTCAGCTGCTCTTGAAGACAAAACACGAAACAACAAACGGTAGAAGGCATTCCCTGATGCCCCAAAATGCTTCCAGCGCGGCACCAGCATTGGGACACCAATACTGTCAGCCCATCCGAAACATCAGTCACAGCCTGGCAGCCTTCTCCAGTCCATAAACTTCCAGGACTAAGATGGACACCTGAGAGACCTGTCTTCACCCAAACCTGGCCCCCTCCATGCCCCAGATGGCCCTGGTTTGCACTGCTGAATCCATTTTCTGGTCACCTTACTGAATACAGCGTACCACCATTTCCAAAAATGCTGACCTCTGCTCCAAGCCATCTTGGTGGCAGTTTCCCAGACAGAGCTTGACTGTTTATTTATTTTGTGTTAGCAAAGAGAAGAAAATCGCACCGGCCTAAGATGAATACTAATGAAATGCCTTCGTTAGCTTCCTTTGTGGTAAGAATGAAAAATCGGATCTCCACAGAATCGCAAGCCATACATTTCTTTCTCCCAACCTTTTTTTTCCCTTGCTTCTTTTGCCCTTTCCTCTGAAAGGAAGATTAGAGATAGCCAAGCAGGAGAGTAAAGTAGTCATTCCATAAAAATAAAGAAAAATAAAAATTTGCATTTTTAAGGGCGCCTTTGTTGCAGAGGGACATGGTGGTGCAATTTCTCCAAACCCACTTTTCTCAGCCTGTGAAGCAAATGTGCCTATTTGTCCTCTGCTGCAACAATGCCAGCTGCATTCAATCAACTGAGAAGCTGCAAGCCATAAACCTTCTCCCCCAGCTAAGGGGAGGGTGGATGTGGGGGGAGGGAGCCAGCAAGAAAGGAGACATGCCATAAAAATTCATCAGAATAATGTAGGGATGAGACGCGCTCCGATCGCCGGCAAGCAATCAACCAATCACTCATCCTGTGGCATTTACAGCACGTCTCATTCCCCTGTTCCTTAAGGACAATTGATTTTTCCTGATTCCATTAGCATAACGGCGTGGAAAATGTCTGCAGTGCAATATTTCTGGAAAGTTCCAACAAGTAGGCTGGGTACTGGAGTGTGACCATCTCCATAAAGCTTCCTCAGGCTCTGCAGCAGACACTACCACAGCCGCCTCAAAACGGAGGGGGGAAAAAGCCCAGAGAGAATGGCACAGTCTCCAAAAGTTGGAGGTCAAGGGGCACCTTGGGGTGACAAGCAGGTCACGCTTATCTTCTTATCCTCAAACACAGGGATGTAGAGAAGGAAACCGGAGAGTAGTAAGAAATAAGTAAAACCCACCCATCCCAGCAGGGACCAGCCACTGATAGATTCCATGTCAGCTTTCCCAGTCTCCTGGATTTAAGAGCTAAGAAAATAATGCTTAATGTAATTATCCCCTCCTATGTGAACAAGAGGCTAAAGAGATGGGTGCCCAGAAACCATCATTCAGCCCCTCCGTCAGCTGGGTCTCAAAACTGTATTCTCCACAAGAACAACATGATGGAAGTGCGGGGCGGGGGGAGCATTTGCAGCTCAGCAGATGACTTGGCTTAATTAACCTCTCTGATCCTCAATTTCTTTTTATGAAAACTGAAGACATGATCACTTCCCATGTTGTTGGGAAGATGAAACGAGACACCATGGAAAACACTAGAATGGTGCTGAAACCTACTGACTGTCAACCAATCAAATTCTCCTCCTCCTTCCTTTCTGTAATTCCTTTTCCTCTCATCCACCAGCTGTGCCATTCCCTCAGAATGCCCCCTTCAGCTGGACAACAGGGAATGCTGCCTGTGCAGAAAGGAAACACAGACCCAGAGTCCTTCCATCTGCTCCTGCAAACAAGACGAAAGCAGGCTACGTCTTTCAGACGTTCTCGGGAAGGACCCTGCTGCACTGTCTCCTGAGTCATCCCGTCTCCTCTTCCCACTCCCTTCTCACTCCCACGTGTCTTCAGAGGAGCCCTTCTGAAATGCTCACATGACCTTGACACATCTCCTCTTGAAACCTTCCGTGGCACCTCACTGCCATATGCTCTTTCCGAATCCATCCCAGGTTTGGCCTCAGGAAACCTTTCTCAGTCTCACTCCTTTCTAAGAGTCCTTTGTCCCTATGCCCCTATGTGCACACCTCGTATTCTGTACCCATGTCTTTTCCAAGACAGTGGGGGGTGGGTACTGAATAGCAATTTTCCATTACTTTTTCCCTGGGATCCTCTGTTAGCACCTAATATTTAGTGTGTCTGGTTGGTTGATATTTATGAAAACTAACTTGTAAGAGCAGTGCTGATGTCATCACCTAAGGCTCTGGTTGCCCTCAACATTCACGGGCCATGGCGCTGGTACTGACCATGGTCCTGAATCCGAAAACACTGCAGGGAGAGTAACTACAGAGATCTTGAACATCCTGAAAGTATTACTCACTCACTCAGCCCATCTCATTGTAAAAAGGCAGACTTTGGAGGCTGGAGTGTGGCAGGGGATCTGTAAGCTTTAGTGTCCAGTCTGTTTCTGTTGATTCAAGGTACATTATCTCTCTGGCTCTCCATTTGTCTCCTGACTGTCCTATGTCACAAGATTGTTCTGAGGATTACAAAGGTCCAAAGACCCCTTTATGACTTTTCTTAAAGCACCTGTTACAAAAGGCCTTAGAGGTTCCTCCCAGCCTTTTTAGCACCACCTCTACATCCTTACCTCTACCTTGCTCCTCAGCCCACTCCCAACTGGTTTCTGTACTCATCATTCTGATAAAATAACTTCCCATGATGATCTCATGCTGCTTAACCCATTTTTCAACCCTCATTATATCTGCTCTCCCGGGGCCATGTTTCTTATTCTCAAACACTTATCACACAATGTAATTACATATTTCTTTATGTGACTTTATGTGATTTATTAATACTTGCCATCCAACTCCATGAGGCTAGGAACTGTGTCTGATCTTGCTCATCATTTCAATTCCAGGTCCTAGCACAGTGCCCACAGGCAGAAGTCTCTGCTATCAGCAGGAAGAAAGGTGGATGTCATGCCCAGGGCAAGTCTGGCCATGTCCATCAGTTTCTGAATCATTTTAAGAAAGCCCACAGCTTCTGTGGGTGTCTCAGCATCAGAACTCCTGTCTTGTGGGGATAGGAACACTATGAAAGTCTCCGCCCTCTTGAGAAACATGGAGAATATGGTGTTTGGTATGGTATACTATCATGCCCAAACACATGAGCAAATAATCATCAAAAGAAAGTACTAACTATGAGATGAGACCTAGGGGATCATTGATCACAAATGCCTTGCTAGAGAGCAAAATCTAAGGCCAGGGAAGAAATGTAACCTAAGATCTTACAGTAAGTTAATGCTAGGCATGGTCTAGAGCAGAGGTTCTCAACCTTCCTAATGCTGCGGCCCTGAAACACAGTTCTTCATACTGTAGTGACCCCAACCATAAAATTATTGTTGTTTCTACTTCACAACTATAATCTTGCTACTGTTATGAATCATAATGTAAATATCTGATTGCAGGGTATCTGATATGCAACCCCGTGAAAGGGTCTTTCAACCATCAAAGGTGTCATGACCCACAGGTTGAGAAGCACTGATCTAGAGAGAGAAGGAATCAGGAAGTGTGGGAGCTCAGATGCTCTGAACTGCAGAACCCCTGAATTACCATCATGCTTGTCACTGTCCACCTCCATGTCTGTCTTTCCCTGGGGGACAAGGCTGGTATCTGTTACCTAGCATATGATGCTGACTAGAATTACTAGATGCTGGATGATGAAGAAACACTGGATGAGTGGATATCAAAGGATGAAAAGGCTAACTGGAAACTACCTCAGCAACCCACCTAGCTCCAAAGTCCAGGAATGAGGCTTTCAGGCCTGGACATCCCCAAGATCCATAATTGGACTCCACAGTTAAATCCCTAAGGAAGATGCACTACTGAAGTCTTGTTAAATCCCCAGCTATTCACCAAGAAGGCCAAATCTATTTCCAGAATGAGAGACCTTCATAATTTATTCAATCTCCTAGATGACACAAAGTGTGGGGCATTATCTGCACTTGAAATTCAGAGTAACTGAAGTCCCTTCATTCCAAAGTGACATAATAGTTGGGACTCTCCGAAGAAGCAGAATCAGGATGAGCAAACAGTTGAGAGCTCACTGACTCTGGACTGATAGCAGGGGAACCTGCATAGAACCAAATTAGGCCCTCTGAATGTGGGAGACAGTTGTGAGGTGTGGGCACTCTGCGGGGCCACTGGCAGTGGGACCAGGATTTATCCCTAGTGCTTGAACTGGCATCTAGGAACACATTCTCTTTGGAAAAATATCTCACTCAGCCTAGATACAAGGGGGAGGACCTTGGTCAGACTTTGCTGACTCCCCATGGGAAGCTTTATCCTTTCTGAGAAGTGGATGGAGGGCGAGGTGGGGGAAAGGGTGAGGAAGGAGGAGGGGAGGGAGTAGAAATGGGGATAACTATATAAAATGAGAGATTTTATTAAAAATTTCTTAATTAAAAAAAGGAAAAGGGAACAATAGAAATCAGGGATGTAGAGATGGCTCAGCAGTTAAGAGCACTTGCAGCTCTTGAAGAGGACCCAGGTTTGATTCCCAGGTCCCATATGGTGTCTCATAGCTGTACCTCCAGTTCTAGGACATCTGATGTCCTCTGTGGGCACCAGGCATGGCATGTATGTGAGACACATACCTGTGCAGACACAACACTTGTATGCACAAAATAAAATAAATAAATCTAAAAGGAAGAATGATGTAAAAACAAAGGCGACAGAGAGAGGAGAAAGACGTGGATGATGGGGGTCATGCACAGCTATAATGGGGAAGCTCCCATCCTCACAGGCTCGTGTGTTTATGGAAGCCAAGCAGTCTTGTGGTATGCTGTCTGGAAATGAGATCCAGGAGAGTCAGTGATGGCAATACAGAGTCTAAATGTCTACGGATGGGAGGTCCAATGTCCTTGGGCAGGAGAGGAATGTCCTACTCAGAGATTTCCCCTTTCTCCTTTTCTGTTTTTCTGTGACCTTGGCAGATGGCACCATGCTCACCCACATCATTGAGGGAATGTCTTCTTTATTCAGTCTGTTCGTTCAAATGCTAAGCCCTTTCATAAATAACCTCACGTGTACACTCAGAAATAATATTTTACCAGCTATCTGAGTGTCCAAAATCTGTTCAAGCTTGCACACAACTACTACACAGAAACAACTGACTTGGGACTCCCAAGTAAGAACTTCAGATCCGCTTCTATGGTGTGGATTTGTGTGATTATAAAGGTTCTACCATCAAATTTCATATAATCTAGTAATGAAAAACAGACAGGACTACTAGAATTCCAATGCCAGGCAGCATGTGGTTAAAAGCCTCCCCAAAAAACCATAGAAGAAAGAAGGAGGTTCCCTGACAACAGGGAAGAAAGCTTATAGAGAAAATTTCTGTCATTCAGGTCTTGAATGATGCATTTTTAAAATTACATTAGTGTGTGTCTATGTGTGGGTGTGTGCACATAAGTTCAGGTGCTACGGAGGCCAGAAGAGGGTGTCATTGCTCCTGAAGATGAGATCCATGTATCCATCAACCACTCAGTGTGCATGCTTGGACTTAAACGTCAACTCTCTGTCAGAGCAGCAAGTATTCCTAATTGCTGAGCCATTTCTCCAGCCACAGAATCATTACTTTTTAAATTTTTAATTACATTTATTTACTTGTGTGTGTGTGCGTGCGTGCGTGTGTATGGTGTACACATGAGTACATGCACACACCCCAGTGTGCACATGAAGGTCAAAAGACAATTTATGGAAATCAGTTCTTGCATTCTACCATGTGGGACCCAGAGATTAGACTTGGTGGCCAGCACCTCTACCTGCTGAGCCATCTCACCGGCCTGCACAGGATTTTACAGTGAAGAGAGGCAGAGCATTCCTGACGGAGGAAAGAGGAGGCCATGGAGCCTGTTACTGGTATAGAAAATAAGCTCATTTGACAGGACCCTAGGTGAAGTGAGGCTCTGTCCTTGAGTGGGACTAAAGGAAAGAGAGATTTGAATGCCACTGTTCAGTCACCTGTCCAAGAACCCAGAGACTTGGAGGGTCTGAGATGGGACCCTCAGGTGCTTTTCTCTCACTTCTTTGTTTCATCTTCCACATAAACAATGGCACAGCCATGGTAGGGACAAGAGTCTGCCTCGTTATGAAAGCCTGTGAGAAAGAACTAGAACCAGTGGGGGTGTGGAGGAAGGACCAAGACTCCAGATGACAAATGAATACTGAGTTAAAGGGCAACAGCCTGCCAGATGTCTCATCTGTATGTTTATCTCGGTTGTCTGGAGTATCAAAAATATTTCTATAGTGGGGCTTGCTACAGTGGCATTCTGAGAATCTTTGGAGAAATAGTAAAGAGAATTTGAGACCAATGCTTCAGCAAAAGTTCCAAGCTAGAAGGAGTTAGGCCTGTCTCCGTCCAGGATGGTGGTCTGAGACAGGAGCTCTATCTAAGGTACAGAGCTGAAATACAAAGATCTTGCTGGAGAGACTAAAGAAGAAGCCCAGGGTTCTCAAATCTGGGAGAAGTCAACATGGGAATTCAAAAGCAAAGGGGGATGTGGTAGTGTGGATTCCAAGCCAAAGCTCTCAACTTCTCCTTTCTGCTTCTCCTTTGTGTGGGATGAAGCCCAAAGTGTGACTGAGGGCAGGAATGGGACCTGAATGTGGAGGGTTCTAGGCAGTTGCAAGTTTGGCAGAACCTGGTGTTCCTCCTCTTAAAAAGGCACACATCTGCTCAAGGAAGAACAGTATCTACTGCTTCTGCATCCTTCAAAACCCTGTTTGGACATTACTGCCTCTGAGATGCTTTCCAGAGCCTGACTCCTAGATTTCATTGATCTCTCCCACCAACTCTGCTGTGACATCTTCCCTACCACATAGCCATTGTCACTTTGTCTCCTTGTCCAGAGTGAGAGATTCTCTAGGATACCAGCCTCTATGGTTGAAGCATGCTTGAGTCCTCAGAGACTTGTATAGAGTCCTGCTTAGTACAGGGGGGTGTTCATCTACTGAACTAATTAATTAGTCCATTTAATTAAAGAGTGTAGGTATCATCCAAAAGATCTGTAGAACCACAGGAAGAGAAATGTGTTTATGTGTATATATGTGTGTGTGTGTGTCTAACCAAAAACTATAAGCATGAATGTATTCATATATGCATACATATACAGTGTGTTGTATAAACACATGTGTGCCTGCATATATGGTATGTCTTATGTATGAACACATGTAGCTGCATGCATATATGGTGAATGTGTGTAAGGAACACTTCACAGAGAGATGAGATTGAAGAAACTTTTGATTAGGGAAAAGAAGCAGTCAGACTGGCCTCCCTCTGATCCTTGGAAGGAAACAGAGGACATTTCTTGGTCACAGCTGAACCTCCTACCTGTACTGGTTCCAAAGAGTGTGCAGGCACCTTTCCAACCCAGGCGCTACATAGGAATTCATCAGCAACAGCCCACATTTTCTGATTAAGTTCATCTAAAACATTCTCAAGGTGGTAAATATTGGAAAGGGGTGAAAAATATTTGCATAGACATCTGAGCCTTTGATGAGACTTAAGTTTGGGTAGTTTTCAGGGCAGAGCCTTCATCGTGGTCACCAGAGGAAGGTTATCCAAATCGTGGGGCAGTAGGCCCCAGTCCTAGCCTTCCTATTCTCCTATGCTTGGGTGTACATAGTTTGCTCATTTCTCTGTGATTGACATATACTGTTCTCCTGGCCAGAAATCCTCTCTCAGCTCCTCATTCCCAGCCCCTCTGCCCAGGCAGTCCACAAATGGGATCTGATACACATTAGAATCTGAACACATGATCTGAATTTCCTCTTTTTCAGAATCAGATTCTGAAACAAAGTTTCAAGTGATTTGAACAATGAACCTAGTTGACTCCAGAAGATGAGGGGGAGAAATGGGGAGGGGGAGGAAGCAACAATGAACTAGCATTTTTAGTCAAGTTACCCTCATCGATAACTAAAACCTAATGTTGAGAGCCAGTATGGGAGTCCTCCTGCAGCTTTCCCACTCAGGGGAAGAGGAACCCGGGGTGTCTCTCCACTAGCCCCTAGCAACCCACTGAGAGTCAATGTGGGAAGGGGTGGAGAGGATGGAGTAGTGTTAACATCTTGGTCCTTCTAATATACTTCTTTTTTATTGAGCTGTGGTTTATTAAAGGCAGTTGAGTGTGGATGAGCCTTGGAAGTGTCCACTTCAGACACCTGGACCCTTTGCTGAATGAATGACAGACACAGAAATAGCCAAGTAGTGACAAAAATTATTACTAGTATTTTGTTTCTGGTGATACTCAGTTTTCATAGACAAAAGCACAGAGAACTCAATAGCTTGCCCATGGTCACATCAGCAACCATTGACAGCACCAAGATAGAACCATCTGCCTTGGAGATACAGTGTGCTCTGCACCTGCACAACCTGGAGGTATTTTGCCTTTCTTCTGAGCCTTAATTTTTTAACCTGTGAAATGGGGCCATCTCATACATACATACACACATACAAAGAGCAAGCTGAGTGGGATCAGATCTTGGTCTCCATCTGGACGAGATACTCTCTGACCTTGCCTAACCCAACTCAGACCCTTCACTCAAACCCCACCAGTGCCTCATTTGTTTGTTCCCCCAAACAAGCATGTCTCCAGGGTCCTCCCAAGAACAAATGTTGTCTTCCTTTCTTCTGTCTCTACCACTAAGCTGAAGATCCAGACACCCTACGTACAGAAAGCTCCAAGCCAAGATAGCCTAGGCAGGGAATCCGGTCAAATCCCAGATCTACAAGTGGCCTTCTTGGTCTCCTAGTACGCAGATTGGCATTCATAACCCCTATCCCAAAGGACTGTAGTAAATTTCAGGAAAGCCTTAGCACACAGTGGAAGCTCAAGGGCAGGCAACTTCACATTCTCTGTTATGAAGAATAACACTGATGTATTTCCACTAGAGTTGTGTTGGGCCTTTTTTGTTTTTTATTTTTTTTATCTTAACATTCACTTTAATTCTAAGCCCCGGAGGCCTTTAGCAGGGCTGACAACTTCGTCTGGAGGATGGTAAATATTTGTCTATTTCAGAGGCAGCATTTATCTTCCAAGGCACTCGTGCCAGTCCCTGTGCTGACAAGCAACTTGTTTATTTATTACCCTAATAACTAATAGATTGTCAGGCCCAGAGGCTCCGTGCGCGCAAGCAGCTGGGGCCAGCTCTGGGGGTCTGGGTAGCTGGAGGAAGGTTGGCAACCTGGTGCTTTCCACACGCTGCCGTGAATTTTTGTGCTTCTTCTCCGCAAATCCTCCCCTTATTGACCCCACACCCTTGCCTTGGGCTGCCCTTGGGCTGCAAGGAAGAACCGCATACAGCCATTGTCGTCTAAACTACCAGTCTGGGTGCGCAGCCTTGAGACGATGGCAGTAAAATAACAGGGATAAGAATAACGGTGTTGACGATGGTCCCGACGGACAGTCAGAGTCGGCTCGACTGGATTTAGAGAGTCACCGAGGAAGACACACCTATGGGCATGTCTGTGAGGACAGTTCCAAGGAGAGTTTCTTCACAGCTTGAAGCTGCAGTCCGCCATGGCAGGAAGGCACAGGGATGGGAATGTGAGGCAGGCAGCCAAGTCGTCACTGCCGCTGGAAGCAGAGGCAAATGGTAACATTCGTGCCTTCTTCACTTCTCCTCTGTATTCAGTCTGCGAACCCCGCCCTTGAGGTGGTACTGCCTGCCTTCCAGATGGCTCTTCCATCCTTGGGGGTAGATACTAAATACTACGTAGCTGTCCTGTAGTGGCAATCCAGGCATTTGTATAGCTGTCACATGGCTTCCTAGAGACCCCTCCCACACGCCAGACACTCCTGCTCGGGGTCTTCATGCTCCCATGTCATCTTCCTAGAGAGCCTTCCCTAGACACCCACCTCACTGGCCTCCTTCAAATCTTCGTCCAAGTGCCATCTTTCCAACAAGGCCTCCGTCATTTCACGCCCCAACTCCACCTGACCCTCCTTCCCCCTTAGCTTGAACGGGCTCCCTACAATCCATCACCACCTCACACACTGCATATGCAACGTTTCTCACTGGCCCCTACACCTCCATGGGGCAAGGCTCTTTCTGGAAGCTTTGTTCTCTGCTCTATGACCAGCATACAGAGCAGTGACTGGCACGCAGTAAGTACTCAGCTCATTGAGTGAGTGGATTACATACCTCAATTTAATACCATCTCTGCAGTGCTATTCCAAACCCGCTGAATCCTGCCAACATGAGGAACTATAATAAAGGGTCACAGCATTAAGAAGGTTGAGAACCCCTGCTCTAAAGAATGCCCTGCCTGTCTCCTGCCTTTGCCACCACTTTAGTTGAGGGCATCATCATAGGAAGGTGATTACAGCTTCCCTCTGTCTTTGCTACCACCCTCTTTGGTTTCTCTAAAATACCAATGAAATGTCTATGCAATACCTCTGTTATGGTTTGTGTGTGGTGTGTGTGAGTGTGTGTGTGTGTGTGTGTGTGTGTGTGTGTGTGTGTGTGTGTATGTGTCTGATTCCTCTTTGCTGCTGATTTAAGGTCAAGGTCACAGCCCTAACCTACCTTCCCAACCTCATCACTGCACCTAGCTCTTCTCAGTGCTGCTCCCCACTTGCCTTCCTGTGCTGGCTGTGCCCTCTACCTGAAATGAGTGTCTCTGCATGGATGGCCCCTCTACACACCATCTCAATCCATCAGAAGCATAAACCCCTCCATGCAGCCTCCTCAGAGAGAAGGGAGGGTTTTGTGAGATCATCCGACACTGGAAAAGACAATGAGGGCTTAGAGAACAATGAACCTTGCAGCCTCAGGGACACTTGGTCAGAGGGGAGCTACTGTAGGAGCTGTAGCCAGTGTTTGAGGAGATAGCACACAGTTGCTCACGTCTGCAATGTTTGCTGTGGACCCAACAGATTTATGTAGTGCCTGGGCCCTCAGGAGCTTGTCAGGAGGTGTGTTGTCCCTGAGACTGTGGGAACAACCAGCCACATGGCACACCAGTGTCTGGTGTTCATATGCTTTGGACATTGGAAGGTCCCACCTTCTTTACTAATCGTAGAAGTCAATGCCCCAACCGTAATATTTGGAGCCAGTGTGAGGCAGTGTATTAATGTGGTTACACCAATGGGGACCCTAGAGCTAAGTTTTATCAACTACCTCTGACTTTGAACAACTTATATAAATAATCCAAGCCTTTTTCTTCTATAAAATAGGGATGTTCAGTGTCACTCCTGATAGCATCATTGTGAGGCTGGATGGAGTCACCTGTATGCTAAGAACTATAAAGTATATTAAACACGATCTGAGTTTTGGTTATTAGTGTTCTTATTCACACTGCAAGCCACAAGACAGAGTAATAACTCCACATTACCTTGCAGGAGGGAGTGGTCTGTGACAGTGGCCCTGGGTCCATGTGGGTCCTATCTGTACAGCCTTTCAGGATTCAGCTCCACTGTCCAAGGTGGAGTCTTCCTCCGAGCCTCTTTATTTGTACCAAAGTACCTATCTCGGTCACCTTGAACTGTCACAGGCCTGTCTCTCCATTTAGGTTGCGAGCCCCAGAGGGACAAGGGCCACCAGTGGTGCCAGACTTGCAGCATATGCTCCCTCTCTGAGCACAGCTGCCAAGCCTTCCCCATCTACAGCCTATGGCCTGAAATCTAAAGCCTCGCCACCTGCCCCTGAGCTGGACCCTTGGAACAGATTGCAATTGAACTCATTCTCAGATTTGGGCATTGAGGGAGGCGGGGAGATTTTAGTTTCTGTAAACTTGGTGTAAAGAACTGGGAGGGACATGGGGTATTTGTCAGGTATATGAGGAGAAGCAGGAACCATTTCCTGGGGAAGGGGACTTAGAAAATTACTAACAGCCTTGACCAAACCACTAACCCTGAGGTAGCTCCAGTGTGCTCATCTTTAGCCCCTCCTCAGTTGTCCCACTGGAAGCGGGTGATCTAGGGGACAGAGTAAGTCAGGTTATTTGCCAAATGGTGTGTATGTTTCAAGATTTCTGACAACCAACAGAGTTCAGTTGTTAGACCTGGAAACATGAGTGAGGGAAGCCCAAGTCCTTCTCCTCTACGCTTTCCCGGCTCAGTGAGGAGCTGAGGGTCAAGGCAGAGAGCAGACAGGGCAGTAGTCATGCACTGAGGCAAGTTCTATAAAAAGACCTCCACACAGAGTATTCTGGAAGTCTGGGAAAGGAGAAGTCCCAGCATGGGTGAGTCTGGGATCATGACAGTACTTTTCTTAGGACTTGGAGTTTCAACCAACTGCATGCAAGAACAAAAGCCTGGTGCATCACGTTAGTGAGGTAACAGGAGACATGAGACGTGGAGAAGGGGTAGGCAGGGCTTAGGCCAGGAAGACTGAGAATCACACTCCCCAACCAGGAATCTCCAATTTTCTTCCATTAGCAGGGGGGAGGGATTTTTCAATGCACAAGTGCTGTGATTAGGGCTGGCAAGGACACAGGAAAGATGGTTAGAGAGGACTGGATGTGAGGCAGGGAGGGGAAGCAATGGCTGACGCACGGCCTCAGTGAGGAAAAGGGATAGCCAGTGCGTGGAGTGAGACGGACTAGGAAAGCTGGCCATACGAGTGGCCAGTGTCTCCTGGAGGAATGTGAGCACATTAGACCAGGTCTGGCCTATGGGAACAGTTTGTTTCTAGATTGAGGGAGCTGCAGGGGCATCTGAGAGCCAAGAAGACCTTGACAGATGTAGAGTTTGATCTTCATGAATTCAACCAGGCCTGGGAGCAGCAAACAGAGGAAGATTGCTGGCTCAGCACTCACAGCATAGCCCCACCCCAACCCCCGTCTCTGACTTCTCCATTGTAACCCCCAGACCTTGAAAGGGGCAAGGAAAAGAAAATAGCTCCAGCTCCACGAGGAAGGGTCAATTACATTTACAGTTCAACAGAGGCTCTGGAGGACCCAGAACGATCATTCAACCCATCAGAGGAGAGTTGCAAAGGATGAGGTCAGAAACCCGTAGGAAGACCCTGGGCGTTGTGCAGTCATGCTGGCTGTGTGACCCTGGGCCGGCAAGGGCTGCCTTTCAACCTGTTTCCTCACCTTCCGGAGAAAGAAGATCCTGTACTTCACCTGAGGTAAGCACCTCTGCTCCCTGCCTGTCTTCGGCTCTATGGTAACCAATCAGCTAACAGAGCCCACAGCTGCCACAGTAACAAGAGCACTGTGTAGCTACTATGTGCCAGACTCAGACACACACACACACACACACACACACACACACACACATCTCTGTAAGACAGGCGGTCACTATCACCATTTTAAGAAAATGGGACCTGGAGAGGGTTGGGCCTGTTAAAGGCCATACAGAGTGTAAAGTATTAGTTGCAAACTCTGTCGCAGGCTTGTTTCCCCTAGTCCCGGTGGGCTCCTGGGTCTGTAAATGTGGAGGAGACTCACAGGACCTCCGTGGTTCCTTGTCACATTCAGCCAACTAGAGGGCCTGGCCACTCCCTCAGTGCTCGCCTTCTCTGAAAATATGCAAACCACCCCAAAAGGACATGCTAACCATCTGCCCTCTCATCCCCTAAAAACGTCTCATTTCCCAGTGGGAAATGAAAGAGTGACTCAGCCCTGTGTCTCTTCGCTGTCCTTGGAGTTGGGCGTCTGGGGCGTCTGGATGTTACTCAGAACCGATGTTCTAGTGGCTCCAGTCGCTAGGGGATGACCTTGCACAGGCTGTCTGAGCCTTGGCCTGAGGACAATGGCAGCCATGTGTGGAGGCTTTGTTGCTCGTCCTCATGGAGTGTTCAGCTCTGAGGTCACCCTAGCGCTAGTCAGCACAGTCTCTGCTGCCAGACTGAGGGACTCCACTGACAGCCCAACGGCTGGGTGACCTTGCCACATCGGTTCACCTCTCTTTGTCCCAGGTTTTCTTCTCTGTAAATACAGTCCTTCTAGGATCTACAGGGAGATTACATCAGTTAAAACCTTAGGATCGGTGTGGGCCTCTGTCAACACGCAGTACCTGCTTCCTCTTACAGATGACTTCACTATGAAAACCCTGGAAAAACACACCTCCTGCTGCAAGTTACTTAACCCGTGAGCCTCACTTACTTTGTCTTTGAACCTCAGGTTCTTTTGCCTGTAAAATGGGGATTCATAGTGTACTTACATAAGACTTGAAATCAAGTTTAACTACAAAGCCAAACTCTTGAAGCCCCTGGCCTCTTTCGGCAGGACACTCATTCCCAAACCCATGTCTTCCTGCTTCTGCCATCTCTGGAGCCTCAGCCAACCAGAGATGATGGATGAATCTGGAACCATGGCAGAGGCAATATTGTGAATCTTACTATAAGTTTTGGGGAGTCTTTCTGGTTTACACCAGCTTTCCACGCCAAGTTCTGTGCCTCAGGCAGATGCTCCTATAGTGTTGCAGCATGAAAAACACTGAGAAGGGGGCTCTCTGAGAAAGGAGACGGAACTGTCACCCACTCCCCTCACCCCTCACTGACTCCTGGGAGGCAGCTAGAGATTGGACCCCAGTTTTCCTTCCAAGGTCACCTTCACGACAATTCCACTAGGGCTCTGGCTGGCAGCACCCGCCAACACCAAGCCGTGATGGATTACTGCTTGCTCTGGCTACTGTTCACTGCACAATCCAATCTAGGAGACACACATATTTCTCAATTCAGGGACTTCTTTTATTTTATGAAAAATCAGCCAGCTGCTCAGGCGTGAGTGGCTGAGCTTGGCAGGCACTATGGATTTTCTGAGCCTGCTCCGGCCCTGTTGCCTCTCGGAACCTCTCTTCCTCTACCTAAGCCTCATTACCTACACACAGTCTCACAGAGTGTGGAAGAAAGCTAGGCTTGGGAGTCACTTAGCTCTCATTTAGCCTCTTCTACTGTTTGGATGTGGAAGGTCACCCAAAGGCCATGCGTTAGAAGCTGCATACCCATCTCTGCTCTGGGAAGAGAGTGAACACTTCAACAGCTGGAGACTAGTGGAGGACTTCAGGCCACTCACTGAGGTGGACCCTTGATAACTGTGGTAACCTGCCCTCCCCCCATCCCAATCACGGGAGTCTCCTACTCCCATATCCTGCCCCCTTCCCTGAGCCTCAGTTCTTCCTGAGTAAAGTATTACAGTACTACACACACTCCTGGATTATTCAAAGTAACACATGGGCACAGGACTCCATCTGCATCCCGTCTTTCTCTTCCATTCCTGGTCAGTTTCTCCTCATTCTCGCTTTCCCTGCTCACCTTCCTTTCCCTTTTTTTCTCTTCCCTAATTCGCTATAGGTCATGTCACTCTAAATTATACAGACCACCCTGATGTGGGATATTTGTACACTGTGTGAAGATGTGTTGCTTTTATTGGTATAATAAAAAGCTGACTGGACAATAGCGAGTCAGGAGATATAGGCAGAATTTCAGGGAGAGAAAGGAAGAGGAGAAGAATCTAGGTGCATAGGGAAAGCCAGAAGACATGGGGAGGAAACAGGAGGTTCAAGATGGAAGATAGGTAATGCCACATGGCAGGACGTAGATTAATAGAAATGAGTAAATTTATGTTATAAGAGCCAGTTAGAAATGAGCCTAAGCTATAGGTCAATAATTTCATAATTAATAAGGAATCTCCATATCATTATTTGGGAGCTGGCAGGACAGAGGAAAAACTCATTACACTGCCCCAGACTGCTCTGTTCTAGAAGTCAGTTACAGCGTCAGGCCTCTTGAATGAGCATTTTCAACCCTGTATCTGAACAAATGCATCCTGTCTTGTCTTCAGGACAAGACTCTTATGATTCAAGCCACAAGAATTCCAAGACTTCACCCCTAGCTCCTACCACCATCACCCTATTAGGTCCTAGGGAACCATGGTTCCTGGCTCTTTATACTTAGCCCTCATGTTCTAATTGCTACCTCTACCAACACTAAGAAAAAAGAAAGCATTCTCTTATGGGAAATGGCCAGGGGATTATCTCCAAGAAGCCAAGTAAAGCCAACTAGCAGCCTAATATCACCCACAAGCCAAAGTTCTCAAGTGCTCTCTGGAGTGCTTGAGTTACTCGATAACGAACTTTGAACTAGGAAAAAAACCAGGAAGATGCAGTAGACATAAAGCCAGAACCAAAACAGTTCAGAAAGAGTTGGCAAAGGCTGCATACAACCTAGGAGATATCTCTAGGTTCCCTTTAAGTTCAGAAAGAACATAGTCCCTGAATGGAAGGCAACCATACCTTGAGTGTTGACACCAGCAACCAGAACACAGCATAGAGGCTCAGGGTGCCTGAATCACCTGTTACCATGTCAATAACAAGACACATAACAAGACAACAAGATCTTCTCTAATACTCCTGATTCTGTTGTTTTCCCCACTCAGACACTAGTCATTCTCTGAGCCAACTCAGGTGCCCACCAAATTCATCCTGTTTCTCTATTCCCACTGTCCCTCTTTCCTGTTCTGAGCCATACGTTCATTCTGTGGCCCCACTGTCCCCTGATCCCAATCCACGTTTCATGGCAAGAAAGAAAATGATCTTTAGAAAATGCCATGCTGGCCAGGCCTTCCCTTTGAAATCCTCCAGGACTGCCACTCTTCACAGGTCAATCCAACTTCTTATACAGCAGACTCCTTGTGAAAAGAGCCAGAATGTGTGCTTCGCTTTGTGAGTGAAAGAATTGCACACACGCAATTGCCATAGTGAAAACAGCTGGACACAGTGAGTGAGCAGGTGGCTGTGGCTGTGTGTCAGTAGAATCCAGCCGACGCTTACAGTCAGTGACGTGACTTCAACCACCCACAAGGCCCTGGGTGACAGAGAGTTTGCCACCACTTCCCGTGCCCTGCTCTGTGCTGCGTAGACAAACGATTCTGCCGATCCCTATCAAAGCACCCATTACACTCCTTTTGGTCCCACCTTTGCCTCACTAGCTCTTATGCCTCTTAGGAGACTCAGCCCATGCTCCAGTGGGAAACTTGGCGATGTCCATCAAACCTTAAAATACACATTCTATTTGATCCACCGGGAATTCCACTTCTAGTTGGAACTCCAACCCAATGGTTCAATGTTCTTACCTGTAAGAACTTGTACTGCTGTTTATAGTGCTGGAGTGGGTTTTTTGAAAGAGAGAGAGAGAGAGAGAGAGAGAGAGAGAGAGAGAGAGAGAGAGAGAGAGAAACTAAGAGAATGATTAACTTATGGTACACAAATAATGGATATTACTTCCACTAAAAATAATGGAATAAGACGGGTGTGGTGGTGCAAACCTGTGGTCCTAGTATTGAGGAATTTGAACCATGAGGTTTGCAAATTCAGAGCCAGTTTGGGCCACATAGTGTGAGCCCAGTATGGCTGACTTAACAAGACACTGAATCCAAAGAAATAATAATAACAAAACTGAAATAGATATAGCTGTTCTAACTGGAAATCGTTTCCAAGATTATTGTGTGTATGATGTACATGTTCATGCTCATACAGGTGCATGCACCGTGGCCACGCATGTGCATATATATACATGTGCGTGTGCTTATGGACCAGAGTCATCATCCAGTGTCTTCCTCCATCAATTCTTCTAATGTTTTTGAGCCAGAGTCTCTCATTGAACTTGAAGCTCATCAATCCAGCTAAATTGTCTGACCGCTAAGCTCTGGGATCTGCCCATCTCCTCCTCTGTCACCACCCACTGTCCCTAGCACGGGGATTAAAAACATGTACCATCACGTATGACTTCTTACATGCATGCTGGGGATCCAAACTCAGGTTATTACGCATGCATGGCAGGCACTGAGCAACTGAACCCCCATGCCTGTTTCCAAGACGTTTAAGAAGACATTCACATTCACAAAAGCCTGGATTTGATTCCTAGCACAAAGTAGGGGAGGGGAAGGGAATATAAAGAAGGGAAGCTGAGGGAGGGAGAGCATAGAAAGAAGGCAAATAGAGAGAAAGGAAGGGAGGGAGGGAGAAAGGAATGGCAGGAGGAAGGGAGAAAGTAAGGGAGGAAAAGGAGGGAGGGAAGAAGAGAGGGAGAGAAAGGGGAAGGGAGGGAGGCAGAAAGCTAGACTACAGTTATTTTCCTGAGTCCTTGAAGGCAAGAAGACTACCTTACTCACAGCAGTATGATTCGTGCCACCAAAGAAAAATGTAAAAAATACAGAAAGAAGGTATTTACCTGACTTGAAGCCAGATCTTGCCAAACAAAATCAGGGAAAGGCATCTAAGCAAAAGATCTAAACAGTGGCTGCAGGAGTGTAGACAGAGGATCTGCGTACTTGAGAGGTGTTCAGAGTAACATATGCAGGTAGGTATTAGATTTTAAAACAGCCCCCGGAACCTCCTCTGAGTGCCTAAGCAAGCTGTACTCTGCCGAACAAGCCAAGCTTATCCAAGGCCAGGCATCCAGAGGGAAAGTCAAGCTGTTCCATCATGCTGGCACTCCTGGCCAGGGAAAGCTCATAGACAGCAAACTGTCATTGGTTCCCTGACCCAGGGGCAAAGGATGATTCCTAACAGGGGCAGCGGGAGAAAACTTCACAAAGAAGCTGATGCAGGGTGTGGTGCACAAATAGCGGCAGAAGTGCCAGCAAAGACGGAGCAGAGTGAGGCCGGAGAGGGCAGCAGCGTGAGCAAAGGAAGAAAAATAAGGGAGTTTAAGATGCATTCAAGAAGCTGAAGCGTGGAGCAACATGCTAGGAAGGCCATAGATGAAGTAGGCTAGGTCGACTGGCTAGCTAGGGAGGGCTTTGAGCATGAGGCCACGGATGCTGGCCTGTTTCCACACCATTGGTAGAATCTGAGTTTCCAGCTGACATTCTAGGAAGCCGAGGGTCATTATCCAGGACATTAAGTGGCTAATGGACCCATCTCAGTGCCCTGTGCAGCCTGGAGCACAAACGTTTTCCAAATGCTGTTTTTATCTCTTGGCAACTGTGAGGCCAAGCCCTCCCAGCGGCAAGCCCTGAGACGCGGTGCTCCACTCTCCTGTCTGCTGCCCATGGCCGGAAGCCCTGAGAGCTACTCTTCCTCCTCCTCACCCACACCCCCAGCCCCAAACTCAACCCAGTGCAGTCATTTCCAGGAAACAAAGCCCCAGTCCACGCCTGCTCTCTCTGACCTCATTTCTCTCCCCCCTAATTGATGAGAGTGCAGTAATAATAGTAGGTTTCAGGAGCACTGGTCCCCTAGTGGGTCCAAGGCTCAGGAGAACGCCTCAATTATTGATCTTGCACCAATTGCCAGAGCCAATGGGACTCCTGGGTGCCCAGAGGGGTAGTCTGGTTCAGGTTGAGAATAATGTCAGGGCTGAAAGGAAGGCTGAATAAGACCCAACAGCTCTAAGGCTACATCTGGAGCCAGAGGACAGCAACATCTGCCTGCCATGGCTGTGGAAGGAGATGTCACACTTGGCTATGATGAGGAACAAACCATTTCAAGGGTCCCAGGGACATCCTTCCCACAGACTTACTTCTCACGCTCCTTCCTAAATGGGACATAACCCATGGGAAAGGGACAAAAGAGGCTCTTCTGGGCCATCCGAGCCAGATCCCAGCCTAGCACCTCCCAACTCTTGATGCACAGTTCAAATTCTGCTCTTCCTAAAGAGTCAGGATGAGGGGCAGGTGAAGAAAAGAAAACAGTTCTCCCTCTTCAGTCTGCCTCAGCAGTACCCGACCTCTCTAGATAACAACACAAATGTGCCTCCTCCAGAAGATGTCTGTGTCTGCTTCTGTCCCCTGCCTCTGCTCTCTGGGGCTACTCCATGGAGAGCATAGAAAGGCTGTTTTCAAGGTTCATGTGTGCTTGTGAGCAGCTGGTGTATTCTCATGAACTTTTCATGGGCGAGGCTCTTTGTTTACAGGGAAAGGGAGATGGGTCTGTGAACTTCAAGCCGGACCTGTCCCTAACAAGTATGTGACCTCAGAGAAGTTGCCTAAGCCCTGTGATCCTCAGGCTCTAAACCTGCAACCTGGAAGAGATGGTGACCCTGGTCTCCCTGGGCATGCGGTGGAGGACCAGCAAGCTCTGGTGTCTCAGCCTCCCAAAAGGAAGTCCACCTTCCCCACGGGAACTCCTAATCCTCACCATTCTGTTGCTCATAAAAGACCCCATCTTAAAATGCACCCATGGATTGCTGACTGTCTCACTGCCCCAGGCTGCTGATGGGCACACAAAGCTGGCTTCACAGGCAGTCTAATGCTTTCTAACCAGGGTGGATTCTGTGCTCCACAGAGAAACAACAGCACCTCTTAAAATAAAAGCTCCCCAGAAGAGAGCCATGCATGACTCTGAGACACCTTTTAGAGGTCACTAGTCTGCAAGACGGGACTGAAGGAAATGGAGCCAGGGTGGCCACTCTACAGTAGTCCAGGTCTTGTAACCATCAGACATTCTCTTGAATCCCACCTCTTCTGTAAAGGTGATCGGTTGTCCTCTAGTCTTCATGGCCCTCCTTCACGGGGCTACGCAGAGAACTGTAGTAACCCCTATAAAAAATGTCTGGCTGTCAATAAGCATAGCTCTGTCTTTATGTTGGCTAAGACAGTAAGAATACCATAAAATTCATATCCTCTAACTGTCTACTTCAGTGAGTTTTACAAGTGCATGTATTCATAGCATAACAACTACCACAACCATGGGACAGAACATTCCCATGGCTCTAAAGGCTTTCCTCTCATCCCTTCCACGGAACCCTACCTAAGTCACCGGCCTGACATATGGCCCCATGTGTTCACCCTCTGGAATTTCACATAAACAGGCTGACACATTCTGGAATCCTTTGTGCCTTGCTTCTTCCCTTGGCAAGCCACATTTGGGACTCAGTCATGCTCTTGAATTTACCAGTCTCTCGCTCCTTTCCACTGTAGGCGCATTCCTCGGTCTGTATCCTTTTATCATTGAGCATTCGGCATGTTCCTATGCTTTTACTATTTATAACCCACGCTGCTGTAAAAACAAATCGATACAGGTTCTACATTTGTCATTTATGATGGACTCACAGAAAATCAGAGTTGAGCAGGCCCGCAATGATCACCAGGTCTAGCATCTTCATCTTGAAGATAATAGAGCTGAGCTCAGAGGCAAAAAAACATGGTTACTCTTTGACCCTTGGAGTATGGTCACCAGTATACAGAATCCAAGCTCTGCAGTTAGTGGGCCAGATCTGCCCCTAGCAAGGTCCCTGGGTGCTTATAGTCACTTGCAAATTTGAGAATACCTGGTTTAGCAGTCAATGAGCAAATCACAGACGAAGCCACCTGCCCCCCCCACCACCTCCAGACCGGAGCTGCTCTTTTTCTACATCACAGTGATTGGCAGTGGGGCTTGTGTGCAATTAGGACTCGCAACTTCAGGTTCAGGAAAGCCTCTCTAATCTGTGAGGGGCCTGGCTGGCTTAGTTGAAGACAAAATTGCAGCTGCCTCGGTGTCCTCTTGAAAACATAGAAACTCTCAGTGTCTGGGTCAGCTTGGGTCCCAGAGGCCCTAGGATCCTTAATTGAAAATCATAATTATTTATTTAGATGACAGTGCTGTTAGCATGCAGAATTAATGACAGCCATGTGGTCTAGGTTGAGGGGGGCCAGAAGAGGAGGGGTGAAGATTTCTCAATGGGGCTTTCAGAGTCCAGAAGCGCTTAATAGACTCATCTCCCATAGATAGCCCTCCGCTGTGCTGTCTGCTAAACACATGCATGCTCTCCATTAACTGAAATAATGGCTATGAATTGTTTCCATCTTAAAAACTGTAAAATATTGTTTTGTTTCTCTCATAATGGATAATAACAACAGGATGATATGTTTATAGGTAAAAACAATATTGCCTTTCCAGGACATTCCTTTATTCTGTGATTGGCTATTCTAGCTGGGAAGTACATAATAAACACATCCACTTCCAAATGGACCACCCAACTCATCACCTAACAGAAACAGTATCCCTGAGGCAGAGTTATCTTCTGGCATTTATTGAATTTCACAATGTCCTGTTAACTGAGAACACAGAGCGGGGAGGCAGGGAGAGTCCCTGTTCTCTAGAAGTCTTAGCCCAGTGAGGGAATAGAATAACGCTTAAGAAACAAGATCAGTCAGGGAGGCCTGTCCTTGACCAGGGAGTATCCTGGGTGTCGGCGCTTCTGCAGCTTCTGGAAAAGAATTCCTGGAGCTGAACTGAGCAGGGCCTTTAACAAGAGAATGGGGGAGAGGAAAGAAATGGAGAGCGGTTTCAGCAGAAGCGTGGGGGAGGGGCAGGTGCATGCTGCAAAGGGTTCCTATGCGGGTAGAGTGAGAGAGGACACAGACACAAGAAATAAGCCCAGAAACAGAGCTGGGAGCCAACAGCAAAACTAAGTTAACAAAGCAGAAATTTCCTTCAAGAACAGGTCACTTGAAGGCTTTTAGTGGGACCCGATTTGGTCAGACTTGCATCTCAACCTGTAGGAAATGATAGACTCATAATGCATTATAGATGGGAAGAAGTGGTCTGCACATATGTGCAGAACATACAGCCCGGTCTCCCCCAACACAAACACCTTGTGTTAAAAGCATAGGTTCCTGGACCCCTTTCTGGGAACAGCTAATGGAAATCTCTGCGGTGAGGCATAACAATCTGCTTTAGTCTTAGAATGCTGGTTTTCATGTTTTACAGTTTGGTTGGGTGGGGTTTCGATTTGTTTGCTGTTATTTGAAAATATTGATTTTAACCTCTTCATTTTCCACAAGGGAAAATTGAGGCTTAAAATGATGAATGAGTTTCTAAAAGGTCACACATCCAGTAAGTGGCAGAGCCCAAACTGTCCTATTCAAAGGTCCTTCACTCCCTCACCTGATGGAGGGTGAATTTTATTCTAAAGAACCTCCCATAGACATATCTAGCAGGACTATCCTACCTGTAGCCTTCTCTATAGAAAACATTCTGGAACTTTCTGCTCACATTTCTCAGCTCTGCAACCTCCCTTCCCATACAAACGCCAGCACATACCAGGCAAGGCCATTTGGAACCAGACTCCGACATATTCTTCTGTTGCCACACATAGAACATCAGGACCTCCCAGCATGGGCTGGATCCGGGTGTCAAAAGAGCAGATGAGGGTTAGAGAAAAAGGGAATCATCTTAATGCTGTCTCATGTCATAGAACACTGAGCTGTCACTCAGGGACCAATTTCACAAGACAGTATAGCTGCCCTTATACAGTCTCCCTTAGCCTGTGCTGCCCCTTGTAACTCAGTCCCACTGCTATGTTCTGGGTAATGGGACTTGGAATCATTGCTTCAGGTGCTGGTGGACCTGGTTTAAAGAAAATGAAGACCCACATATAGAATTAGGAGGCTGAAAATAGCAATGACCCCTGAGCACAGTAGGGTGACTATAGTTAATCATCTAGCATGTTTTGAATAACTAGAAGAGAGAATCTTTAATGTTTTCACTACAAAGAAATGATGAATATTTGATGTGGAGGTGTGTTAATTAACCTGATTTAATTATCCCATGTTGTATACATATAAACAGTATATATAATTACAATGTGTCGATGTAAAGTAAGACAGGAACATACAACCTTTACATGACACATACTCTGTACCAAGCCCTGCTCAAAATGCCTTACATTTTTTAACTCATGTGGCAAATCTTTGAGGTATTTATATTTACAATAATATTTACTGTTATTGATTCATAAATGAACAAATTAAGACCCAGAGAGGTTAAGTGGCTGGCTTGTCTTCAGGCTAGCGGGTGGTAGGGTTGAGATGCAAACAAAAGCAGTCTGGCTCCAGACCCCATACTCCTGATCATAGTGCAAACTCTTCTGTGTACCAATGCCAGTACTGAAAGCTAGACAGAAGGGTGAACCAGAGCCAGCATTGGGGAATCTCACATCTAACAAGAGATACAGTCACCAACACAGACAATAGCCACACAGTGTGGTCACAGGAGGGACAGAGAACATGTGCACGGCCTAGCACAGGTAAAAGGGAACACCCTTAAGAGGGTGGCTTGCTTGCACTTCTCTTTAGGGAAAGCCATCTGCCAGTGGCTGCTCCTGGGAAAGAAGCCATGAACATATACAATGGGACAACTCTAATCCTGTATATCCCTTCCCTCTCTTAATCTGACCTGTGAACATCACACCCTGACCCACTGAAAGAAGACTCAGCCAGTCCTCACTTCCTAGATTCTGTGCATTCAGATTCTGTGTTTTCCATAAGTTCTAGGTCATCAGTCTCCAAACTTCTATGGCTGCCACATAGGGAAAGTTCTTTACACTAAATTTTCTTAAAAAGACAATCTGATCATGCCCCGAACCTAAGCAATAGTAGCCCTCCTCCCCTCTCTTCTTTGAAGTCTTTGCAGGGAAGAAGACACATGGGGAGACTGGCTTCCTACTCCAAGAAGATTTTGGCAAAGGAGGGACAGGAGCAGAGAAGCGGACGATAACCCCAGGTTATTCCCTGATTTATGGGGAGGATGCTCCTCAGATGAAATCATGGTTGAACTGAGACAATCTGGATAGATGGAGCACGAAAACTGCCAGCTGTCTGTCTAAGCTTCCTTAAACAAAGGAAGGGGTGCATGTAGATTAGTTATGGATGTTTGAGGGCATCCCATGCAGTGAGATCACCACCCCAACTCTAGCAGATTCTCAGATAAACATTGAGTGGGGCAGAAGGCCAGCGATATCCCTCAAGAAAAGGCAAAGACAAAGAGAATCTGACTTCAATCAATCTTCTAAATTAGCCTTCAGGGAGGAAGATAGAGTTCTGAAAACTAGGAAACTGGGGGGTTATCTAGAAAGAAAGGTGACCTGGCTGTTGAGATTCAGCTTTTGGACTCATCCTTTCTTGAGGTCTGTTTCCTCAAGTTTGATATGAGGAAACATATCATCTATGGGTAGACTCACCACTGGCTCACAGAGCTTTTGGACGAGATAATTGTTGTGACTACTCTGCAAACCAATTCAAGGTACTGATGTAAGTTTACGATAATAGTGCCAATCTTGACTCCCACTCAGTGATCCCCATCCAAGGTTACAACTGCAGTCTTTGTTTCCATCTACCATGTTATTGGTATAGTTATTTCTTTATTTCATACAGTTTCTGTATAGAGCAGAGAAGTATCATTCAATTCTAAGAAAAGAGAGCAAGGTGACAGGCTTGGAGACATAGGCCGGTAATTCCAGTTTCTCAGGAGGCTGAGGCAGGACAAGTCTAAGACCTGCCTGAGCTACAGAATAAGTTCAAGGGCAGCCTGGGAAATTTAACTAGATCCTGGCCCAAAACTGAAAGTAAAAGGACAGTTGGATATATAGCTCAGTAGTAGGACACTTGTCTAATATGTAAGAACCTCTAAGTTCAACCCTTAGTGAGAGAGAGAGAGAGAGAGAGAGAGAGAGACAGACAGACAGACAGACAGACAGACAGAGACAGAGAGAGAGAGAGAGAGAGAGAGAGAGAGAGAGAGAGAGGTTGCTCAGGAAAGTAGCTCTACCATAATCCAGGGCTTCACTTTCTACATCAAACTCTACATAGGAGGAATAATGACACTTACCATACACTGCCTCATTTTAGCCTACAAACCATTTTCTCATCAGTGTCTCTCCTGATTATCTCCAAAATACTTCCCCATTGTGTAAGAAGGCAATTGGCAGTGCTAGAAGCAGGAACGACAAGCCCAAGGCCACTCAGCCACAGAAGGCAAATGGGAATAGAGACCGTAATGGCTGTATTTTTGCCAACTTTTGTCAACAAACACAAACTATAGCCCTGAGAAAAGAGAAGCTAAACTGAGGAATTGACTCCATCAAATTCGCCTGTGGGCAAGCCTTTAAGGGCATTTTCTTGATTAATAATTGATATTGGAAAACTCAGCCCACTGTGGGTAGAACCACTTCTGAGCAAGTGGTTCTGGTGGGTATAAGAAAGCAGGCTGAGCAAGTCATGGGGAACAAGTCAGCAAGCAGTACTCCTCCATGGCTCCTGCCTCTGCTCCTGCTTGGGGTCCTGTCTTGACTTTTCTCAGTGTTGGACTATAATTGGGAAGTGTCGGCCAAATAACTTTCCTCCCCAAGCTGGTTTTGGTCAAGGTGTTTTATCAAAGCAAAACAAATCACACTAGAACAGAACTCAACCCAAGATCCATATTTTATTTCTTGTTCTTCTCCAGTGTTCCAGACTAAACACTCTGGGAAAAAGAATCCAAGTGGGTGAAAAGGCGCAGTGGGTAAAACCACTTCCCACCAAGCCTGATGACCTGAGGTTGATCCCCAGGACTCACAGGGTAGAAGGAGCAAATATTCTCTTGCCAGTGCCTTCGGATCGCCACATAAGGTGTTACATGATAATGTCCATCCATATACAAATAAGTAAATTAATGTAAAAGAAATGCTTTTTTTTCCCAGACAGGTTCTCATTGTGTAGCCCTGAATGGCTGGGAACTTGCACTGTAGAGCAGGCTGAGCTTGAACTTAAAGAGATTTCTCTCTCTCTGACTTCTGGGTGCTGGGATTAAAAGGCATGCCCTGTCCCAGCCAGCCAAGGAATGTTTCAACTTAAGGCTTGTTGCTCTGTGAATGGTACCTTCTCCTAGGCAAGTGCTCTGGGCCCCACATAGGCTCCATCAATATCACCGTGACACTCTAACATACCCGCTCACTTTCATGCCATCTTCTGGAAGTCCAGAAACCCTTTGAGGAAAGGAACTTTCTCTTGCTCGGCCTGTGACCCCAGTGTCTACATACCAAATCCTGACAACCACAGGTTTATAGAATTGAACTAGTGAATTTGTGAGGGTGGGGGACCTATAGGGTTAATTTCTGAGTGGCTGCAGTTAGTTGAAGGAAGTAGGAAAGTTCACAGTGCCTAGAGTCAAAGACTGTCCTCAAATAGTGCATCCTCTAAGCACCGTGAGGACCTGGCCTGCTGTAGGCCTTTATTGAGGCCGGAAGGCAAAGACGATTTCAGGACCATGGATAGCTCCGTAGTGAGGGCCCTCTGGCCTGGAGCCTAAACAGGCCTTTCCACCACCAACAACCAGATGTTCCTGCTTTCTCGGGCAGCTTAAGGCTAAGCAAACCTTTTCAACCAGGGTTTATCAGAGTTTCTAAATTACATACTGGGAAGAAATTTAATTGGTTTAATTAAGAAAGTTTATTTCATGGTAATTCAGTTTTGTTATGCTGCGAGACTTAATGTGTCCTCTGGTGGGAGCATCTGTTATAAATATTCATGGCCTCTCTCAGATACCCTCTCTTGGCCCTAATCTCCCTTCCCTACCCCATAGAGTTGGGAAATGTGTCTGAAGAATATTGAGGAGGGAAAAGCTTCACTGAGCAAGGACACTAGGCCGTGACAAAGTGTCCTGAACTCACTGTAGAGAGAGAGAGGAGGCTGGAACTGTAAGACTTTGGAGATAAGTGTGTCACTCCTGCATTTTACAGATAGGGAAACTTAGGCCTGGGGGCAGAGAGTGTGGGTCATGTACTTAAGAGATGGCAGAGCTAATACCGGGGACCAAGCCTCCTGAAATTTGAGTCCATTGCTTTTGCCTCACAAATTGTGAATTCAGACCGTTTCTGGGGTAACTTTAGAAGTCATCTGGTCGCCTTTCTTACATATATGGACGAAGCTAAAGTTGGAGACAAGAGACTGACTCAACCAAGCTACTTACAGAACCATCTACCTAACTCACTCCGCAGGGTTCTCCAAGCCCTGAGAATCATGCTACTTCAGTCAGATAAGCTTCTGTGAAAAGCACTTTTTACACACCTAATGCTCACCAACCTGAGACACCAAACTTCACCTTGCCTTTCCTTGGAGGAATTTACAGTCCAGCTGGGCAGAGGTGGCCAAATGAAAAGAGGAACTCCGTCTTCACCATGGAAACTGCTCATCTCTCTAGTGCTCTCATTCATGCATCTGGGCCTTTAGACGTGGATGCCCCCCCTAATGCAGCTGCCTAGCAACCCCCTTCTTCAAGACCCAGAAGTCTTTAGAAGCTCTCCCCTGGCAAGCACAACATGACTGGGTCCCTCTCGCCTCCATGCCCCCTTGGGCATCCTATCTCATAGCAGTCGGCACACTCAACAGTTACTTTTTTTAACTGGTCTGTCTCCCACCAGGGTAAGCTCCTTGGAATTGCCTGTGCCAAGAGCATTGTCTGGCAAAGACGAGAAGCTTGGCAAATAGTAAGCTAAATGGATGAGTGTAAAGCTGATTTAATATGGAGCTCCGGCTCACTGGGTTATAAACCTGGAATAGTTTTATTTTTCCAATAACTGCTACCAACTGTGCTCCGTCGAACCCGCCTTCTCCTGCTGGGTAGCAGGCTGCCTAAACAAACCCAGTCTGAGGCCGTAACCTCCCAGTCACTGTTGGTTATTAGAGCGTTCTCATCTGGGTTCTTTGGGACTCAGGGAGATTTACTTGCAGTTTTTATTCTTATTCAAAGCTCTTTCTGTGGCACCTGTTATTCCCTGATCCCTGTTCTCACCATTCCCAATCTAGTTCTAAGTAGGCAAAGTTTCCTCCTTCCTCCCCCTCCTCTCCTTTCCCTCCTCCTCTGTTTTCCCCTCCTCCCTTCATCCCTCCTCTCCCTTCCCCTTCCCACCTCTCCTCTCCTTCCCTCTCCCCTCCTCTCCCCTCCTTTCCTCTCCTCTCCTCTTTCTCCTCTTTGCTACTCTGGAATTGGCATGGTGAGATACGGCAAGAGATGGAAGATCCCTAAAGTGACAGCCTCTGTGGCCAGATGATTCCCTCCTAACTATGCCCTAGATGATACTCTGGTTTGTTGCCTATGCTCTTCCTACAACTGCAGGGAGACCACACACACACACACACACACACACACACACACACACACACCCTTAAGTTCTGACAATAAGGACTCTCCCTAGCAGCAGCCTGTGTCCCAAACTTCACTGAGATTGTCTCCTGCATGGCATGCCTGGCACAGTCTCACAAACCTAATCCCCCAGTGCCCATTGCGGCACATCCAGCCTGACTAGGGTTTAGAGGGCTCCCCCACCCCATCTCTCCCCCATGCTCAGCCCCTGGTACACCAAAACCAAGCCAAGCAGCAGATGAAGAAAAACCTGTCTTCCTGACCTTGTATATCCTCATCTTATCTTCCTCAAAAGAGTAGATGGAAGGGAACAGATTTCCCGCATCTATCTTCCTGTTCTAGGAGGAAGAGGTCAGAGTGGAACTGGTTTTTAAAACCAGGAGTTCCTCAGTCTCTCCTTAGGAAGGTGGCCACCCTGAGGCCTGGTCATCTTATTTAAAATGTAAAGACTGTATGTCCTTTTCCTAAGATGTAACCCTAGAAAGTTAAAAGAAAAGGAAAAGGGCATCAGAGACGGCTCAGCAGGCAAAGGTGCTTATAGCCAAGTCCAGGGACCCAAGTTCAATCCCCCAGACCCTCATGGTGGAAAGAGAGGCACAACTCCAGTAAGCTGTCCTCTGACCTCCACATGTGCACTATGGCACACTTGACTGCATATGCACACATGCAGAGGGAGGAGAACAAATTAATAAATGCAAATTTTTTTATTAAGAAGAAAGGATTTTCTCATACTTATACTCTTCTTCCTACTAGGTCTTAGAATTGGGACCAGTTGCCTGGCGGTGGTGGCGCACTCCTTTAATCCCAGCACTCCAAAGTGTGAGTTCAAGGCCAGCCTGGTCTACAAGTTCCAGGACAGGTTTCCAAAGCTACAGAGAAACCCTGTCTTGAAAAACCAAAAAGGAAAAAAAAAAGAATTGGGGCCAGTATTAGCATAGCTCAGAAAAGGGCCATTCGTGGAAGCCTTTTTTCAGAAAAACAGTCTGAAGAGGCACACAGGAGACTAGAAATAATTCAAATTTATGAAGATTTATAGAGTAGTCTTGGCACAGGAAGAAGAAAATGGATATTATGATGTTGGGAAACAGACATCACAGCATTCAGCACACAGTAACCTCTCAGTAAACAAGATGAGTTGAAGGGGTCCGCCTGCAGCTGTAAGTTCTCTTTGGTGTGTGTGTGTGTGTGTGTGTGTGTGTGTGTGCGCGCGCGCGCACGCGCGCGCGCATCCACGCACACACATGGTTTGTACGTGTTGTGTGTATACTGTGTGTTGTGTGTGTGTTGCGTTTGTGTGTTGTATGTGACCAGACATTCTGAAATCAAATCACCTCCCTCCTGTTACTTCTGCATGACATCTTTCAGGCTTTATTTCCTCATCTGAAAAAAAAATGAGATAATAAAACAATTCAGAGGATTGCCAGAGAGGCTCAATAGTAGCCCATCAAAGCTGATAAAACATCAAGAATCTATCAAAGAGGGCTATTTCTCTGCTGGACACACTGCTGGACTCCATTTCCCAGCTGCCACCAGGCACCATGACCATTTGTTCTCACCAATGGAGAACAGGCAGAAACAAAGCACGCCACGCCCACACTTGCCCCCCCCCCATCCCTCCTGCAGCTGCCTAAGCCTTCACACACCCCAGCCAATGAGGCTGAAAATGAAAGGCTCAAGCAAAGTAAAGAAAAGGGCTGCTCTCAAGAGCCACTTGGCCAGAAGGGTGTGGAGCGGCCAGTCACTGGGCTGGAGGCCATGTGCTCTGGTAGCCAGCCTTGATACCTCAGCTTCTGGACAGACAGAACGTGCTTGGTAAATGTGGGCCATGTTACTAGCCATATCTTATATCACATGTTAGCTCACATGGACTTTTTATTCTTTCATATCATTGATCCTCACAGTGTCTTATGAATGAAGTGTGGAGAGCAGAGATTACTACTTCATTTGTGAATGAAGTACCTGAGATTAAAGTAGGCTAGTGAATGGAGCTAACTACAAACTTAACACTAAAAGGAATTCACCCAACCAAGACCAAAGGCATTCTACCTGACTTGAGCCCATTCTTCCTGCCAGAATCCAAACTCTTGTCCTGATAAGGCACAAAATCGATGACCAATGGGATTTGCTAAGGTCATTGGAAGAATCTTAAGGAGTTACTCATTCCTGACAAGGCTTATAAATGATCAGGTAGACCCAATGAGATGTCATCATTGCTGTTTAGAAGCCCATGGACCACCATGGAAGGAATGGGTAAGTATAGATTAATTCTCTCTCACCATCTTGCTGTGTGATGTTGGGAAAGTCACTATGCCTCTCTGGACCTTAGTTATGAGTAAAAACCCACAGAGCAACATCAGGTTCGTGGGTTAGCCTTTCCCCAGAGGCCCAGAACTCTCACAACTACAGGGTACATGAAGAGCACCCTTCTTTAGGGCACTTCAGGATTCCCCCCAACAAGCAGGCAGCTGAGAAGTAGGCCAGCAACATCCCACTGAAACCCACACAGCTCCTCATGCTCCAAACCCCAGTCAAAAGGCATCTGTCACCAAAACAAGTGGCCTGCCATTCCAGCAGGGAGCAGGAGCCGGGAACAAATGGTGTTTTGTTTAAACAATTGTTTCCAATAGCAATTCCCTTTCCTGGATGGCTTTTTCCCCATTATGCTTTTCCACTAATTAGGTTGAGACACATAAATATTTTCAATGTACAGATAACAAATGCCTCCATCTGAGGTAATCAGCTGCCCTCCAATTGCCAACCCAGTGAATCACCGCTGCCAGGAATGCGGGGACCTGAGAACCAGGGATGAAAATGTAGGGGTTTTCATCAGGACGCACAAACCAGAGGATGTGCGAGGGTGCACAGCCAGGCAAGGGTGCACAGCCAGGGGAGGGTGCAAGGCCAGGCGAGGGTGCACAGTCAGGCGAGGGTGCACGGCCAGGCAAGGGTGCACAGCCAGGAAAGGGTGCACAGACAGGCAAAGGTGCACAGGCAGGCGAGGGTGCAAGGCCAGGTGAGGGTGCAAGGCCAGGCGAGGGTGCAAGGCCAGGGGAGGGTGCACAGCCATGCAAGAGTGCAGGCCATCTCAGCCTGAGCACATCAGACTGGGAACTGTTGTACGAATCATGTCACTATTAACACTACGGTTATTATTTTAGAACCAGGCAAGGCCAGGCTTGAATCATGACTATTTACTAGTTCTGTCTCCCTTCCCTGTGTTCTTTTTTCTTTTCTTTTCTTGTTTTTTTTTTTTTTTTTTAAGATAGACTCTTGCTATGCAGCCCAAGTTAATGTCAAATTCTCACAGTCCTCTGACCTCAGTCTTCTCATTGCTAAGACTGGACACCACCAATCCAAACTTCTGGGTCCTTCTTTTAAGGATTTTTTTTTCAGCCACAAAGTGGATAAATAATTTGAGCCATCTCAGAATGACCAAATGGAAAAAGCACTAAAATGTTCTTCGCAGAGCTAGCAATTGATTGTTCTTTGCTAACATTTTAAGATAAGTTTAGAAGATGGGCATGAGACGGTTTAGTGAGAGAAGGCACTTGCTGCCAGGCCTGACAACCTGAGTTTGATCCCTGGATCCACATGGTAGGAGAGAATGATTCCCACAAATTGTCCTCTAACCCCCATGTATGACGTGTGTGTGTGTGTGTGTGTGTGCGTGCACACACACACACACACACACACAAATAACTAAGTTCTTAAAGGACTGGGAGGATAGCACCTCAATGGTGGCTTCAGCTATCAGATGTGGTGTCTTAGACTCTCCTCTCAGCACCACAAGACAAGAGGGTGGTATGAAGGGACACACCTGCAATCCCAAGACTTGGGAGGTAAAGGCAAGAGTATCTCAGAGTTGAGACAAACCTGGGCTACAGAGCAAGAACCTGCCTCTAAACAGATGACTAATCAGCCAAATAAGTGCATAATCCATAATGCATAATAAATACATAAGCAGAAAATAACCCACAGGAAGGGATAACTGAGAGTTCTAAGCAGAGCTCTGGAACTGGCTGTTGGGGTTTGCTTGCATGCTGCATTTCAATAGACATACATGGCCTTGGACTATTTAATCTCCTGGAGCTTTGTCTTCTTCACCTTCTGGGCAATGATCATGGTGGTGGTGATGGTGGTGATGGTGGCAATGGTGGCAGTGGTGGTGGTTGTGGTGGTGATGGCGGCGGCGGCGGCAGTAATGGTGGTGGTGGCTGTGGTAGTGGCGATGGTGGTGGTGGTAATAATGGTGGTGGCAGTGGCAGTGGTGCAGGTGGTGATGATGGTGATGATGGAGGTGGTGACAGTGATAAATACAGATGTCTTAATATGCCAATAGTGGCACAAAGAAAATACTATAAAATGCCAGCCGCTACAATTTGCTATTTTGTCTCACTCCTGATCAGCTTCCCCATCAACCTCCCATTGTGGCCTGGAAGTTGGGCGGTTACTAAACATCTTAGTCCTTTCACAGAAGAGGTGGGGAGACAGAGAGGCACTTTGTACCTAGAGCAGGAAGTGAGAAGTGGCAGAGCTAAGACTCGAGCTCAGGATTCCAGCTCCAAGTCCTGACACCTGCCTGGCTTCTAGCAACAGCTTCCCAAAGCCACAGGCAGAGTGAGGAGCTACAGGCCCGCACCTTCCTAGCCCTGTCCCATCTTGGACCTACGCCAGGCACCCTAGTGGCTGAAAGTGGACCCAGGAGGCACACAAGCCAAAGAGATGCGTAAGAACAGATCGCGCTGCATGATGGGCTCTGAATGTGGGCTCCCGGAATGGGCATGGGAAGGACGGGGCAATAACTTTTACAGGATTGATTTCACCTGTAGGGCCATTAACTTAATGTCTCCCACTTGGTTAGGAGGCAAGGCAAGCCTGACCGCCGCTTCTTGCCGGCTTGCTGCCTCTGCTGCACAGAAGAGATTTAGAGAGAAGAGGGCGGCACAGACGAGGCCAGGCTGGGTCTGGATTAGGATGAGACAAGAAAGGCACCAGGAGCACAGAGTGGAAGGAGGCTCCCACACACACCAGGCACTTCACTTGCCTTTCCCCTAGTCCTGACCCTGAGGAGAGAGAAAAGGCCCTGGCGCAGGGATTGGTGGCTGCTGAGGGAAATCTCTGGCTCTGGCACCTCACATTGAAGGTGCGAAGGCTAACGGAGAGGGGCTGAGCTCACAGTAAAGGTTTCCGGTCTTACTTGTAAACGTGTAGACATGGACTCTGTCCCTCCCACCACCAAGTGAGTCTGAATTCACCGCTCCACTTCCTCACCATCCTTAACTGACCCACCCAGAATATTCACACTTTGCTCCCCCCACCCCCCGTATGTCCCGGATGCTCTACCCTCCTTACTCCCTGCCTGGGACACTGAAGTCCTCTACACCTCAGCACTGTCTGCCCTAGTCTTCTGCTTCTGTTGTCCTCGTCACCCTCCTTCCTGCACCCTCTAGTTCTGCAGGTCACAAAGTCTCCTGTCCCTGACATGTTCTGTATAGTGGTCCCAGCAAGAAGCTTGTTATGGGCTTAATAATGTCCACCAAGGTTCATACATCAAAGGCATTGGGACTGTATTGGAGAAGGGTGCTTTATGGATATACTACTAAAATTCTATGATGTAATTTAACATCTAATAGAATCATTGTCCTTTTAAGAAGTGGAAGAGACACTGGGAGTGTGAACCCGTGGAGGAAGGCTATGTGAAGACACAGCAAGAGGGTAGCCGTCTCCGATGACACACCATAGACCTCAGACATCACAGGCGACTGCTCTTGCTCTTGATTACACTCCAGAGCTGGAGGGCAAAACCCTATTGCTGAAGATGCCTCATGCTTGATTATGGAGAAACCAAGCTGATAGTCACCTGGAAGTGCTGGCATCCCTACTGGCTAGCTTTCACTGTGATATAAGGTGTTGAGCACCCTACCCGGAAAACAAGGAACCATTGATCCTCACCATCTGTAAACCCTATAAGCTGCAATAATGACCAGCCCAGCAATACATGCCTACTGGTATATAATAGTAACACTGATGTCATGGAAGTAACCAACCACTTTCTAATGGAATTTAAGGTCCATTCTACAAAAATGAAACCCATACATTGCACCACAATCAGGGCCAACAGCCTGTGACTAGACAGTTGTCGCTCTAGAGGAGGAGACTGTTATTGTTCTGCTAAATGGATGCAGTGTTAAAATCATTATTAATTGCTTGCTGCTATGCCCGTAGATCAGTGCAACTCTCATCAGAGAAACTTCTTCTTGCAATAGATAACCATTAACACAGAGACTCACAACTGCTCAATGTGCAGAGAACAAAAGATTTTGGAGAACTCAGCCCTAAATGGAACATCTATGTCTCATGTCTCCCCTCAAGGCTCAGGGAAGGTGTGGGAGGATTGTAAGAGCCAGATGGTGCCTGCCATAGGCAGGATTCAGAGTTTTCCAGACACAGCAGGACAGTGGCACACATGAACTCACAGTGGTTGTGACAGCATACACAAGACCTACATACGCTCAGGACAAAATCCCACCAGTCCCTCCCCTAGCAGAAAATCTATTGGCAATTGATAACTTCCAGGAGAGGAAGTGTCAGCTTTCCCTAAGGGTATGACCCTGGTAGATGAACCCAGGATGGTTCTAGTCACCAAAAACATATAATTAGACATGATGGGTTTTTTAAATAAAGACAAATCAGGGTGGGAAGGGAGCTGAATCTGGGAGGAATTGGGAGAAAGGTGAATATGATCAGAAAAGCATTGTATGAAATCCTCAAAGAACTGTTTATTTCAAAATTGTTTTTAAATAGTAAGGTGACCGTCTAGCAGCCATGAAGGGTGGCCTCATCAGAACCTCAGCAGCAATCCTAACAGCACCTTAATCTTGAGTAGAAGCTACCAGAACTGTGAGAAAGTCAATTTCTGCAGTTGATGCTAAGTTGGTGTTCTGTTACAGTGGTGTAAATCCACTAAAACGGAGGGCTGATGTGACACCCACCGCCTCTGATAATTTTGGTGGGCACTGCCTTTCTTTAAGACTATTCTTCACGCTGAGAAGAGGAATCCTCCTTGCTGAGAGGGGCCCTGGATGGAGTTCACAGAGATGATGTCTGCATTGAGTAGGTGCTAACAAGAAGTAGATTCCGGCAGAGCGGGGCATCTGGCAAAGCCCAGAGGGTGGAAACAGCCAGGCCGGCTCTGCTAGGGTTGCTCTAGAAAAGTAACGTACGTTGAGATCAAAGGCCGGAGTCAAGTCATAGGCTAGAAGCCCCTGTAAATCACACACAGAGGTTGTGTCCTTGCTAAGTAGGGCTGAGGGCAGCCATCGATGTCGTGAGAGAAGTAACAGGTGCTGCATTCTGTGTGGGACCTAGACTGGAAAGGCAAGGAGAAAGATGACAAGGACCCTCAGCTTGGACAGGTACAGGAGAAGAGGCAGCGCAATGAATACTAGGAGGAAGAAGGAGCACAGTGTGCTTGCTTGGATGAGTTTAGGGAGAGTCAGGGATGCCAACCCATTCTCGGCAGGGACAGCTGCTGTGTGGGGCTAGCCTGGGGCAGAGCAGAGCAGACCGTGTGGACACACATGCGGGTAGGGCACTGCTCTCCAGTTAGCACCAACGAAATGCCGGAGATGTAACAGCTGTTCAGTAATGATGACCCAATAAAATGGTCAGGTCATCATCTTTCCTACACCTCTGGCCTAAAACGGTGAAATTGCATTGTGAAGCTGGCAACCTCCCAACCACCTGTACCCCCACAGGCCCAGGCCCAGAATGCAGATCCTCCTGTTTGGGGATCGGATACTGTGGGGGTGATGCCCTCCTAATCACTGCAGTGACCATCTGGGTAAAGAGGATGTGCCTCAGTGGGGGACAGAGGCATGGACTCAGAGAAGTGGAGCGGCTGAGTCTACACTTCTGTCCCCTGACTTTGTCTCCTTGAACAGTGAACTCTCCACCTTCAGCAGAGGGCAAGGAGAAATTCCTGGAAGTTCTCTGCTGTTCTTTGGCTGGGGAAAGGTTTCCATAAAAAGACATCTTCTCCTTTTTCTTCCTGTTTCAATGCCTTGGGCCACAGCTTTTGACTTAATCTGCTAGAAAATGAAGCCTGGCTGTGTAGCTTATCATTCTGATCTGAGGCACAGCTCCCAGCCATGAATTATTCCCATTCTCGTTGAGAATATTCATTCATCATATAGCGTCCAAAGCCCAGTTACTGTTCCCTGAAACAGATAATAAAGAATAAAATTAGAGATTCACAATGTCAGAATTTCCCCAGGCCTGAGCCCTCACTGTCAAATAGGGAAACTGAGGCTCGAAAGCAGAAGGGGTCAGCCCAGAGCCATGCAGCCACAGGGTGACAGAATTGGGACTTGACTCTGTCTCCCAACTCTGCCATCTGTTCTCTTCCCAAAGTTTTTCTACCCAATAGATGAAACCAGAAAGCACTGCGGGTCACAACTCTACATCAGTTCCCTGTTGCCTTTAGAAAAGAATACTTTTTGGTGTGAGTTTCTAGGTTCTAACTGCCCCCAGACCCTCCCTCCAATCACTTCCCTTCGATCACCTGTTGCTGAAGGAGAAAGGACCCTAGCTAGCTCATGAGCGAAAGACGGGAGAGATGGCTCAGCAGTTTCTGCTCTTGCAGAGGACCCAGGCTTGATTCCCAGCCCCCACAACAGGCAGCACAAGATCCCTGTAACTCTAGTTCCTGGGGATCTGATGCCCTCTTCTGGCCTCTTGTGACCCAGCAAGCACATGGTGCACACACTGACAAACAGGCACATTTATGTGTATAAATACTTAAAATTTTTGAAGAGTCAGTGAAGCAAGAAAGGGTGACAGTCAGAAAGGACAAAGAAAAATGGATCAAAGGACAGAGTTTGAACATCAACTCTTGTCGTGCTAGACAAGATACGTTCTTTTCCTCATTTGATCATCTTGTCAACACTATGAGGTAGGAATTCTCAAATATTCATTTTAAAGGCTAACAAATCGAGGCTCCAGGAGGTTAAACTAATTTTCCTGAATTGCTAGTGAGCGAAGTGTTACAGTTTATCGGGCCCACATCAAGGAATCTGCTGCACTGGCTGTCTCTAGCCTTTGGCAGCTCCCCTCCCCCACCCCCTGGTCCTCAACCCCATGGGGAAAGTGAAACAAGAGATGTAACCAGAAGCTGCTAAGGGAACAGCCAGCCCCTAGGCCAACTGAGCCCAGCCACAGAAGAGTGACCAGAGCAGCAGGGGAGGATTTCCACACACAATGACCATTTCCAACCCCACTCCTCAGACATCCATACCACTTTTGACAACCTCTTTCCTAGATTCTTCCTAGGCTTCTAGGAAAGTCCTCCACCAAAGGTAGGGCCTCTGACAGATTCCTTCCACCCTGCACTTGGCTCCCAGACCTTTGAAGGTCTTGATGTCACCCCAGCTGTAGGCGACACCTTCCTTTTCCTCCAAGAAAAGAGAAGAGATTGGGTAAGGGTGCCTGGTCCCTCCCATAAACCTGCAAGCAGGGTCAAGATGCCAGCATGCTGGCCACTGCGATCCAAAGTGGGCAAGTGTCTGCTCCCCATGAAGGCCTATGCAGAGACGGGAACACAGATTCGGACAGAGCGTGAACCTAGCTGAGTCTACATTCCCGGCGTTGTAGAAGGAGATGACGGTCCTCAGCTAATCCACCCACAACCCTGAGGTAAGGGTCTTTGTTAACCCCATGGAAGTTCCACCCTAGGAGTACTCAGGAAGCTGGGACTATTATTACATAACAGAAAAAGCACAGCCCTTGGCCTCAGAGAGCATTCGGCTTCCAAGGGAGGCGTGTCCTCAAGCAATGACATCGGCGGCCTGATGTGAATAAGTGTTGCTCTCAGCATCCGTAGTCCCACAGGTCTTAGTGCCCCTGCTTGACAAGTAAATGCAAACCCCTTGAAGGGAGAAACAGTTGCTTCAGGTCACCAGCAAGGACTCCAAGTGCCTCCTCTCTACTCACTATGCACACACGTCATAAAGCTCTAGCGTGGATATCCAGACTTGTCCAGAAGTCTGAAAGTAGGCACTGGGAGAAAGCAAGCCCAGAAGACAGTCCTACTAGCCCACAGCAGAATCTCCAGGTACAAGTACATAGCCATGTCAGAGCATCAGAAGCCACACGGGCCTTCAGAAAGCAATGGGAAGGGCCAGGGCTCCTCCTGGAAGAGTCTCTAGGAGAGATTGGCAAGTCCCAGAAAGAGACTGGGGCTGTAACCCAGGAGACAGAGAATTGGGTTCTCCTGCTGAGCATGAAGATATCAAGGAGGGGATGCCTGTCTACAAGTATCCACAGGAACAATCCATACCTCAACACTTTGAGAGATTTGGGGGAAACTCCTGAAGCTCCACCCTTCTGGAGTATCCATTCTCTTCCAGAGAAGGAGGTTCTAGACCCGAGGGGCAGGAGTTGCATCAATCCTGATTTTCAAATGAGGGAACAGCTCAGCAGGGAGAAGCAGTTTGCACCAAGTCACAAGCTGAGCCTCCCCAGCTCCTGCTCCTCCAAGTGATGTCACTTGGGCCACCTTGTCCAGTTTCTTTCCCTTTTGGAGAAGGAAAGAAGGAAGCAGTGAGTCTCTCATGGGCTGCCTCCTGGACTGGCAACGGCAGACACACTCCTGAAGCTCCCTGGAGAGATGGCTCCGTGGTTAAGAACACATGCTGTTCGTGCAGAGGACCCACTCAGTTCCCAGCACCCATGTCAGGAGCTTACAATCGCCTGTTATTTCATCTCCAGGGGTGTTCGACCACTCTGTCCCCCAAGGGTACACACACACACACACACACACACACACACACACACACACAAAATTTTAAAACTAAATATTTTTTGAGAAACTTCTGAAGCTTTTTAAAGAGTTCACTCCCAGGTTCTGGCCATAGGTTCTAAGGGAGTAGACAGAACCCCACAACCTGTACTTTTAAATAAATACTAAAACTGATCCCAGTTTGTTTTGCTGAGTAAAATCAAGAGGATCCCATGAATTAATCCTTGACCCTGAGGCCCAGAGAGCCTTATCTGGAAGTTGTCCTGTGGTATAAGTTGACTGTAACATTCCACCTTCCAGATACGGGCTTCTTCTGATTCCTAACAGACTTACAATTTATTTATTCGGCCATAAGGAAAAATTGAATTATGAGTTTTTTCAAGGAAATGGAAGGAGCTGAAAAACAATATATTCATCAAAGTAACGCAGGCTCATAAAGACAAATGCCATGGATTCTCTCTCATATGTGGATCCTTGCTTCTAATTGTTAAATATGTCATCTAGTGGGAGTAAGTGCGAATAGGGGCCCTAGAATAGAGGTGGGGAGAAGCGGGGAGAAGGCTTGAAAGCTCAAGACTGTGTAGAAAATTATAGCGAGCACAGGAGATGTTAGACAAGAAGGGAGAAAATATTTTATCGTGGACAAGTAGTCAAGAAGTTAGGGTCACGGACTACTGCAGTGGAAGGATTGCTACTGCGCGGGGGTGAATGGGTGCAGCAGGGAGAGAAGGGAGAGGAAAAAACAACGTTCACATGAAAATGCGGGAGAGAAACCCATTACTCTGTAAGATAATCTTAAAGCAGTAAATCAATAAAATTAAGATGCACCCCGCTTACTAATTCTGAGACCAGACTGGTCATCCAGTGTCCCCTACACCTTGAAGCTAAGGCAAGATGTCCCTGTTTGCTGCTGTGAGGAACACCATGGCAAAAACCAGCTTGGGGAGGGAAGGGTTTGTCCCACCCTTCAGGTTATAGGCAGGGGAAGCCAAGGCAGGAGCTTAAAGCAGAAAGGACCTGCACTTACTGTATTCCTTCCTCTGATTTGCCGTGCTTGCTTCCTTTCAGAATCCAGGACCACGTGCTCAGGAGGCAACCTGCCCACAGTGGGCCTGGCCTCCTGCATAAAATATCAACTAAGAAAACACGCCACAGACTTGGCCATGGAGCAATCTGATCGAGGCAATTCTTCAGCTGATTTCCCCTCTCCCCAGGTGGCTGTAGTTTTTTTTTTTTTTTTTTTTTTTTTTTTGCAAGTTGACAGCTGAAGCTAACTATGACACAAATCAATTAAGATCAAGAACTTTCTGGTTTTATCTTTTCTCTAATGGACACTGTGCAGTGGCTCTCACTATCCTCAGAGTCAAGATCAAGCTTATTGGCTCAGAACTTGCCACTCTGCGTGGGGATACCTCTTAGATTCAGAACTTGGGCATAGACGGCTATCTGTCACCAAGTCTCCCTTGTATTTCCCTTCTGAGAGTGCATCTAGACTGTTCCCCGGATGCCCTTGCAGGTGCCCGTGTGTGTCATTTCTACCCAGCCCATAAAAGCTTCGTGAGTTTCTGCAGGTTCTTGTTACTCCTCTGCCAGCTCAATGTCACTGCTCAGACAACCTTGGGAACCACACGGATGCTCGTAGAGTTTCTGCTACCCCAGCTTACTAACAGAGAGGTGCAGGGCACCCTTCCTCCCAACTGCCATTTGTTGAACTTTACTTGAACAGGAAACTAACGTTCATTATGCTAAGACCTTGACCTTTCAGAGTTTTAACTGTTAGAGCAGCTGGTGGTAGGAAGAATTCGAAACCTTGATTAACCAGACTACTTTAGAGAACTCGAAGGAGCTTTGCTGTGTCTCTGTTCCTTCCATTGCATCCTCCAGTCCAGCCCCACTCATCCTACAGTTCTGGATCTAGTCTCCCTCCTCATGGAAAGCGTGGTGCTCCCCACACTCCACATGAAGTGGCTCCCCTCTCTCCCTGCTCCATGATAACTGACATTTAGTGAGTACTGATGAGATACCAAACTCTCTCCTAAGATTTCATAACTATTCTCTCTTCTGACCTGGCAACCTGAAGTGGTCACTTCTACTCTCCCTATTCTAGAGATGGAGCACAAGCATTAAGCAACCTACCCGAAGCCGTGGAGCTAGCAAGTGGCAAAGCTGGTGTTCCAGCTCAGGAGGACTGGGCCCAGGGGTCCCACTCTTCTCTGCAACATGCTCCCTCCACATACCCCCCCTCCATTTCCAGTCTCACACCCTGCAAGACATTCTCCTGCAGTGGGATTTTAAAGTGCAGATTAAATAGAATGTGAGTCTTTAATTAAAGAGCACAAGTTATACCAAGCAGAGCACAGCGAGTTACAGCATGACAGAGGAAATGAGCCTGGGGCGGATGTCCTGATATCTTGCAGGATGCTTCTTGGGAGGACCCGTGCTTTCTTATTCTCCCAGTGTATAATCAAGGTGATTCAAAGGTGATGGAAGGGCAAGTCCATGGCAGTGCAGAGGAGACAGGGCAAGGCTGTTCCTCTCGTGTAAACTCATGGGGACGTGGAAAGTCAGATTCACTCTGGGATGTTTAGGTTTTACAGCCACGAATTTACAGCTGTAAAGGCCCCTTTATAACAGCATTCCTAAAGGAAAGATAACTGTGATCACTCTGTAATGGCGAGTCTGAACTTCTCTGGCCTCTAACCTCCACTCCCATCAAATGCCACCGTCTCTACGACGCCACTGTTTACAAGATGAGACATCATAGGTGTTCAGCCTCCAGATCCTAATAGAAGACTTGCCGGGTCTTCCAGGATGTTTCCCCCAGTTGAGCTCCAGATCCGACTCATTGCTGGGACCTCAGAGACCAGTGGGAAGCCTGGCACATAGCAAGCTTCCATTGGCTGCCAACTAGCTGGTGCCTCGATGTACCACATACCATCCCTCCTCAGATCTACCCTGTATTTCTCTTCTCTGCTCCATCTCTTGGCAAATGTCCCCCTCACCATCAGAGTGGTCTGACTACTCTGACCTGTCTCCTGCAAATGGCTTGGCTCGCTGTAAACCAGTCTAGCCTGGAGCCCATAGTTCTAAGACATCACACCACCCTCCATCCCATCCTGCTGCTGTGTCCACCACAGACCTTCAGCAGCCCAAAGAGACCTGGGTTCAAACTCCAGTTCCACTGCTTCCTATTTACTAGTATTGGGAAGTCATACAGCATCTCTAAACCTCGAGTTCTTCTTCTGTAAAATGGGAATAAAATCTAGTTCAAAGAGTTTCTCAAAGGATGAAGTGAGATACTATCCCAAGGCTGGCATAGCACTTGACAGATGCATGCCCAACAGGTGAGAGCTGTTGTCTGAGTCTTTTTTTTTTTTTTTTTTTTTGATTTTTCGAGACAGGGTTTCTCTGTGGCTTTGGAGCCTGTCCTGGAACTAGCTCTTGTAGACCAGGCTGGCCTCAAACTCACAGATATCCACCTGCCTCTGCCTCCCGAGTGCTGGGATTAAAGGCGTGCGCCACCACCACCCGGCCATGTCTGACTCTTCTCATGGAAGCCCTGAGAAAGAAGTTAACAGCGGCCCTGATATTAATTTACACAGGAGGAAACTGAGGCTCAGAAAGCATAGTGACAGTCCCTGGACAGAGTGGGAAAAAGCCATACTGGCTTGGGTTTTGGTTTCTTTTCTGTTGTTTCTGCTCTGAAGACTTGGGAGGGTTTGGGGTTTGCAGTGATGTGGATAGACTCTCAGGTCTTGTACGAGAGGAGCAAGCGTTCCTCAGCCAGTGACACTGACTTTGGGCAAAAGAGTAACGCTAAACCCAGTCATGAAAAATGAGCTAGACCATGAAGAGGGCTCCTTTAGTCCAGTCCATGTCCAAAGAAAAGCTTGAAATCTTAACAATACAGTCCCATGGTGCGTAACTAGAGAAGGCTGAGAGCAAGCTATGAGCAACACCACTCCCCGTCCCCGTGGAAGAAAGCGGTCTCCTGGGACCAAGTTCATACCCCACGGGCTGGCCTGGGTCATCTTTCACATCTCAAGAAAGCACCAAGCCTTGGAACATCTCTCTTTTAAAGAACAGCAGAAGAAATCCCCAGACATCACCAGGGGCAATGATGAGCGAGATCCTCTGATGAGCGAGATTCTCCACATCCGCCATGGAAACAGCAGTTTCTCCAGCCCTGAGCCCTCTCGTGTTATCGTCTACCGTTCCCAGCCAGGCCAGTCCCTGCTGGTCAGGGTGGGCAGTGAGAACTGGCTTCAGGGATCCACTGCATTTCTGAGCCTGGAGGTCCAGCTCGGGTTCCCAGGATGGAGTTTAGAGGCAGACCCCTCATCTCCATGGACCAGGCTCAGCTGCACCTCTCCTGAATTCACCCAGAGCCCCAAGCCCTCTGTTAAGTCCCACTGCCTCCAGAAAACCCTACCCACATGCCTGCCCGCCTGCGCAAGTTACCTCTTCCATCATCTAGGCTCTCACAGCTTGGTCCCTCATGTGACTAAGCCTATCAGAGAACACCTTGTACTGCTCTCTCCCCATATAAAGTCCTGAATCTCAAGGAAATCCTGTAGAAATCCCTTTGATCTGAATCTGGTTGAGCTTCATATATAAATTATCAGAGACACTGACAACCATCAGCTGTTTAGCATCTAGTATGTGCCAGGATCTGGTGATGGATTATAGAGAATGTGAAAATAGAAGCCCTGCTCCCAGGAGCTTCTAGACAGTGAGAAAAGCAAATATATTCACACATCACTGGAACCCAAGGCCATCAGAGGAAGAGACACATAAGGGACAAACTTTAGGTAGTTGGGGGTGGGGTGATGGAGGCAAGAATGGGCAGACTTCTTGGAAAAGTAAATGTTTGAGTAAAGTTAGTGGAGGCGATTGGGTTCTAACTGATAGACGTGACATAGAAAGGCGCCAAAGTGGGAGGATATCATATGCCAAACCTAGGAGAGGGACATTTCAGGGTCTGTTTGGGAACATCAAGCATCTCCATTTGCCTGGAATACACAGCATGAGTCAGGACATAGAGGGAACTATAGCTAACTGAAAGTCGTCTAGAAGGAGTTAGCATAACAGGGCCAATATACCCTCATAGACCAATTAACCTGGCAGTGCAAGAAGGGACTGAAGCACAAATAAGCCATGGAGGAATCCATTCCACATGCACCACACAGGAAAACAGTGCTAGCGAGTGTTGGGTGGATACAGACCAATGGGAATCCTCAAACTCTGGTAGCGGCGATTCTCTCTATCACTTTGGGAAACATGACACAGCCGCACACCTAGACCAGCATTCTCCAGTGTAGCAATTCTCAAGCTGTGGTCCAAGAACCTAAGGTCAAAACCGTGTTCACAAAGTATTTGAAGGCATTATTATTTTGTTTTTGCACTCTCGTCCCACATGTGTGCAGCAGTGTGTCTCAGACATAACATATGATTTCGCGACAGACTGAACATGGAAGTGGGATTCATCTTTCTTTTATTAAGTCAGGCACGAAGGGAGAGGCGTGGATATAAACATACTGCCCTTCTCCCTGAGTTTTCTTTCTTAGAACACACAGAGTTTTTCTTTCAAAATATGTGGTTTCTGTTAACTTGTAGCAAGTTAAATGTTGTGTAATTTAGTAAATTATGTAAAGACGCTTATATTTTCCTCAGCTTCAATTACTAATAGCGGAACTATCTGTAGGTAAAATACACAAAAACAAAAGCTCTTTGGGATCCTAATACTGAAATATTCGATGACCACAGAGTCATACAAATCCCTGTATATGCGCACTGGAAATATGAACAGGAGGCCTATAAGAGCTATCTTAGCACAATATTCATAACCACAAAAACTGGAGACACCTCCAATGTCCAGAAGAAGAAGAATAGAGAAGATAAATCATGACATAATCACATGTGCTAATATTACAGAGCAATGAAAATAAACTAACAACAGCTGAAAAAACTAACGAATCTTAGAAACACACCCCGAGTAAAAGCTAATCGGGACACAGAAGACACCAAGCGCTAGATCATGGTCCTGGAGTTCGGAAACAAACCGACCAACTGCACTGAGATTCCATCTCATCCCAGTCAGAACGGCAGTCGTTAGGAAGACAATAAACGGTGGTGAGGGCGTGGACAGAAGGGACCCTCGCACACGCTGGGAAGTCTAGCTGCTCTGGAAATCAGTTACCGAAAACACCAAAAATAGAGCCGCCATATGACCCAGCTGCACCAGCCTGGGTATTTATTTCGAAACCTCTGAGCCTCTGTGGAGCAACTTTCACTGTGGTGTTTAGTGAGGCTGTATTAACAATAGCTGAGCTATGGAACCAACCCAGATGTCCAGCAACAGAGAAATGCATCTAAAATGGAGTGTATGTATACAGTGAGACTTTCCATCCGTAACGAAGAATGAAGGCATTCTTTTGCAGGAAAATGGATGTAGCTATACATGCTATTAAGTGAAATTAGCCCGTCTTAGAAAAACAAATATCCTGTTTTCTCACATTTGTGGTGCCTAGATTTTATATAGATGCATAAAATCAAGTATAGCGTGTGTGTGTGAGTGTGTGTGTCTGTGTGTGTGAGAGAGAATTGGAGAGAGAGAGACAGAGAGACAGAGACAGAGAGAAAGAGAGAGATGGAAGTAGTAAAACTGCCTAGGGAAACAGGCTAAGAGGAGGGGTGTGGTGGGGCATACACTAAACATATATGCTTGTATGGAAATGTCCTTATGTAACATAGAACCATGTGCAATGAATATATACAATAAAAATGAAATAACTAGCGCCTAGGGAGGTGGTTCAGCCGTTAAGCGCAGTGGCTCCTCTTACAGATGACCCAGGCTTGGTTCCCAGCACCCACACCACCATTAGCCTAATGAAAGCCTTTCCACATTACATGGGTTTTTTATACAAGTATCTCTAACTCCAGTCCCAAGGGATCCAACGCCCTCTTCTGGCCTCCATGAGCACTGCACACACGTGGTATATAGGCATACATGCAGGCCAAACACCCATACACATAAAGCAAAATAAAGTAAGATGTCTTTAAAAATAAATATGTATTTAACAATCTATGTAAAGGATGATACCAATAGACAAGAACATGGGTTGGGGAAGATTCATGAGACCTCAATCCTACACACACACACACACACACACACACACACACACACCACACACACAAATACAAGTGGTTAAGGAACACTGAGAGTGGAAGAAATAGTCTTCCCCAGGGAAGAGCACATCAACTGGTTTGTCAAAATCCAAATGATCATCCCTGAAAACACACACACAAATAACATTCCACAAACTGAGCAGGTTGTATTTGTGTATTTAGGAATTACACAGATGTGAAAACCATTTCACAGAGGCCATGAATTGAAAGAGAACAAAGGGTGTGCACGGAAGGGTTTGGGGGGAGAAAGGGAAGGGAGAAATGGTGTAATTTTAAACTCAAAACAAATTTAAAATTTTTTATTTTAAAAAAGAATCCATGTAACTATGGTAAGCTTTTGATTAGGATAATGGCAAATTCACAGTCCGCCCTTCTAAGGGCTGAGGGCTCCTTTAAAGGCGGGGATGCACACAGGACTGTGATTGATGATGCCGGTAGGTGATAGCTGGCTATCAGTGTGCTTCTAATTACACATGGTATGTGCACACACAAAAACTGTTTCGTCCCCTATCTCCAAGCCAGGTCGGAGCCTTTAAATACCAGTTTCCACTAAAGACGGCTGCGTGGAGAGACTGATAACACATACAGGAGATGCACGAAATGAAGCATTTTGTTGTCCTACAGAGCAGGGGAACTAGCAGGAACTACTGGAGTCATAACCAAAAGGAAAACAAACCGAGCTGAAGAGACTCCCACCAGCCCAAACCAGAAAAGCGTGAGCATGGGTGAAGAGAAAACTGAGGTGGACTGAAACACATTGTTTTTATTTCAGCCAGTGAGAGATTAAAAACACATCTCCTTGGTTAACGTTAGGGAAACGGTCATTATTTTAAACACTGAAAGTCAATGGAAAGAATCCCGCATGCCTGTTGTCTTTCCTGAAGGCGGTAGCCGCACCTTGGGGATGCCAGGTCATCTAGGAGAGGATGCTACACTTCAGAAAAGCCCAAGCAGCCAGCAAGCAAAGAAAACACGGTAGACTAGGAACACCATTACTGAGCAAATGTTGAACAAATAAGGAATCTGGTCACTGGCTATCCGTGACTGAAAACAGAAGCACTGGCGAGCAGTGTGCTTCCTGAAGAGACTCCATGCCACCAGCCACTGCCTCTGAAATATTTTGCCCAAAATCTCAAATCTAAATCTGATGAAGCCTCTTGGTTTAACTACTGATGCACAGGACTTACAGGAGACAGGCGGTGTGTCGGCACAATGCCACAGGACTCTGTCAGTAGAGTCCAGCTATGAGAAGTGGTATAAACAACCTGGGTCCTTCGGCAAATGTGGTTAGAGAAAATTAGAAAAAGAAAAAGAAAAAAAATGAGCAGATTAAAGGAGATTATCTGGCTGGCAGCAAAACAGCCCGTGCACCGGAAAGAGCTCACCCAACAACCTGCGTTCAATCTCTGGAACCCTTGTAAAGATGGAAGGCTAGAACCAGCTCCCAGCGTTGAGTTGTCCTCTGGCTCACACTTGCACTACAGTATGTATGTGCATTATCTCCCCTTCCCCCAACACACACATACACATAAGGAAATTTTTAAAGTTAACATGTTTAATAGAGATTATCAGTCAATGGCAACCTATGGAATTTATTTAGATGCAGAGTCAAGTTGTAAAAGGAAAAATAATTTCAGTTAGCCTGGGATATCTAAACACTCACTTTCACCCCGTTAAGCCACGTCACGAGCATTACTCACGGGGAACGAGGCGAGTGTGTTTACCCTGGAGAGAAGCGCTGGACAAAGGACTGTATCCACTCCAGTCTCTTAGGGACCTCTGTCACAGACATCTGACCTTCGCCAAGATAATGGGCTCCACCACTTACTGGATATTGAGAGTCTTAAATGAGAGAACATTGTCTGGAACTTTCACACTGGTCTCAACTTCTCCCCCTTCCCCTTGGAGTGACAACCAGGGAAAAAAAATATCAACCCGTGAGGACAAGGGGGTGGGAAAAAGAAAAGCCACGAAGAGAAAAGAGAGTTTAGCAACTTTCAATAAGATCAGAGGGGAAAGGAAGGGTCTTGGCTCCAACTTTATAGAGAAGTAAACCATGCCAGCTTGCACATCCTGCCTCCGCTGAGTGAGCATCTCAGGGTAACCATACCCACAGCTTCAACAAGCAGGCCATACCTAAGAGTGCCCACATATGCCCTCTCCAGCTAATCTGCCTGCCTTCCTAGAGGTAAATGCCATTCCCAAACCCGTGAGACCATGTACTTGCTTTTGTAATTATGTGATCCAATTTAATATAAATAAACCAATAAAACATTATTGCGGAAAGGGCCTATTTTGATGAAAAGTAAGTTCGTTCATATGGATTGTACACTGTGATTATAACAGCTCGGGAGGCAACCATATAAACCTAGGGCAGTGGTTCTCAGCCTTGCTAATGCTGCAACCCTTTAATACAGTTCCTCATGTGTGGTGACCCCCCCAACCATAAAATGTTTTTTGTTAATGCTTTATATCTGTAACTTTGTTACTGTTGTGGATGGTAATATAAATATCTGATATGCAGGATATCTAAGATGTGACCCTTGTGAAAGGGTCGTTCAGCCCTCAAAGGGGTCACGACCCACCTGTTGAGAACCACTGATCTAAAGAAATCTTCATCTACAGCACACAAACTGTGCTGTAAAGCAGCTGCCCCCAGAAAAGACAGCTGGTATTATACGCATTGGGAGTGCAGGGAAGACGTCACAGAATGCTGATTGACGGGCCCATACTTATGAATAAGGAAACATCATCTGCGGGTCTTAGGGTAAAGTAAAATGTTTGAGATGTGTGGTTCGGTGTTGGCTGCTTTTTCTGCTGCGGTGATAAGGCGCCGTGACCAACAGCAACTTTTGGAAGGGAGCGTTTATTTTGACTTGAGGTTCCAGAGAAATAAGAGTCTATGAAGGTGGGGAATCATAGCAGCAAGCAGCAAGCAGGGCAGCAGGCAGCCGAGAACTCACACCTTCAAACTGCAAGCAGGAAGCAGAGTGAAGTGGGAGTTGTTGAGGCTTTAAGCTCAAAGCCAGGCTCTGGAACAGACTTCTTCCAGCAAGGCCACACTCCTTAAGCTTCCCCAAACAACGCCGGTAACTGGGAGCTGAGTGTTCAAATACCCAGGCCTAAGGGAGACATTTCTCACTCAAACCACCACAATTCCATTTGCAAAATAATTTTTCATTCAAAACCGTTTTTGGATTAGCCATCCCCTAATTGATTTCCACCAGCAGAATGGACACCACAGAGAAGAAAGACCCACCCCTGGAATGAGATCCTGAGTTCAGGCGGGGCTGAGGACAGCAGGGTTGGCTGTCTCTACACAGTCCCGTTCCATCCCCTTTCTACTTTGGGAACAATGGCAGGAAACAAGGTAACAGACCTATCGTTAGCAGCACTAAGAACCTCACAAATATACACAATCACAGTTCACACTAATTTTAAACTTCGGATTTTTAACTTTAGGATGGTACAAGGTGTGTAATAAAACCACACTTTACGGGGCTGAGGAGATACGACTTAGCAGTGAAGAATATATATTGCTCTTGCAGAAGACCTGAGTTTGGTTCCCAGCACCTACCTTGGGCTGCTTGTAACTCCAGCTCCAGAGGATCTGATCGGATGCCCTCTCCTAGCCTCCGTGGGCATTTGCACTCACACCCTGCACACATGTGCATGCACACACACACAGTCTTTAAAATACAAAATAAAATCTAAAAAATATGCCCACACCTGAAATTGTGTACCATATTGTTAAGAAATGATGTTGTAGCCGGGCGGTGGTGGCGCACGCCTTTAATCCCAGCACTCGGGAGGCAGAGGCAGGCGGATCTCTGTGAGTTCGAGACCAGCCTGGTCTACAAGAGCTAGCTCCAGGACAGGCTCTAAAGCTGCAGAGAAACCCTGTCTCGAAAAACAAAAAAAAAAAAAAAAAAAAAAAGAAATGATGTTGTGTAACCTAGGTAAATAAAATGCATTTCCTTTTAATATGTTCATTTTACAGTGAGCTATGGAATGTAGTTCTGACATAGATCAAGGAGCATATGCACAAATGAAGCAATGTCTGGAGTGGTATTGTTTCCCGTGTGCATGTGTGTGTGTGAAGGTGTTTTGCCTGTATCAATGTGTGTGCACCATGTACATGTCTGGTGACCACAGAGATCAGAGAGGGCATTGGATCTCCTGTAAACGCAGTTACAGGTGGTTGGAAACTGCCGTGTAGGTCGTGGGAATTGAACCCGGGTCCTCTGGAGGAGCAGTCAGTGTTCTTAACTGCTGAGCCATCTATCTAACCCCTAGTGTTCTTTTTAAAAGATTTTATTTTATTTTATTTGGGGTGTATTAATTTTGTGTCTGTGTGTAAGTGCACCAAATGTGTGCAGTATCCACAGGGCACAGAGGGAGCATCTGAACCCCTAGAACTGGAGCTACAGGCAGCGGTGAGTATCTCAAGGTAGGTGCTGGGAACCAAACTCCGTCCCCTGTCAGAATGGCAAGTGATCCTAAATGCCATCTCTCCAACCCCTGGAGTGGTTTTCTTAATGGGTCCAGTTCACAGTTAGGAAACTGAGGCACAGGGACACGTGACTTGGTTGTGATCAGAAAGATAACAAGCTAGGACAGAACTGCAGTTCATCTCCATGTAGATAGGCTCTAAACTCTGCCTGATAACCACACCCATCCTCCCCCTGCTGGAGAAATGGAACAGTCCCAGAAAGATGAATTTCCCGTGTTCTCAGAGGTAGGGCTAAGGCAAATTTGAGGCCAGTCTGGGCAACAGCAAGACTCCGCCTGGGGAGGGAGGATATCTGGATAAAGGGTTCTTCCTGGAATCTAAGCATCCTCTGAACCAGAAGGTAATCCCCTGTCTGATCTACCCAAGGAGAACCAACCTGCCTGGCTTCACACACCATCCAAGGCCAGTCCTTACTGCATCCTTATCCTTAACTATGGACAAAAGCCAAGAACAAGGGCTGGAGAGACGTCTCAAATGGCTCAGTGGTTAAGAGCGCAAACTGCTCTCGCAGAGGACCCTAGTTCTGTTCTATACATCCACCGTGGGTGGCTCACAACTGCCTGTAACTCCAGGGGGTGCAATGCCTCCAACTTCCATGGATACGTGCACACACACACACACACTTACGAGGACCACTTCAGATCAGAGACATCCCCAGCATGGGGAGGGGCACAAAGCCAGGGAGACTCCACTAAACTAAATACACACAACTGGGAAACTGGAGGAGACAGAGAAGTCAGGCAACAGGCAGAGAAAAATCAGAAGAGACTGTCTGTGCTGTGTAGGTTAGAGAAGAACAAATGAACAGTTCTTTGGGATTTGGAATGTGATAGCCAGAACTGACTAGGACATAAATCCAAGGGATAATTTGAAGTAGACACTGAAAACCGAGGGGAAGGGAAACCAAAGACAAAGAAGCTGGGAGATCAATCCTAGAGGCCCAGAACAGACTCGGGAGCTTCAGAGAGCAGGTGGAAAGATTGTGAAAGAAAAAAATAAGGCCTCATAAGACTGAAGGAGACACATATCCATACTGGAAAAGGGCCACTCAGGGCCAGACACATAATGACAGAAGCCACCGAACTATATGTGTTGTCCAATTCCAAACACAAATGATGTCCTCGGATCCAGAGAGGTTACATGCGAAAAGGAACGTGAATCTGAAGGCATGCAGCCTGTCTGCCTCAGCCCTAGGTGTGCTAGCATGGCGCAGGGCAGAGCATCCTGTCCTGAAGCACAGTGCTTCCAACCTGGATCTGTGCTGAGCCGACTTATCCATCAAGCATCCAGGCAGAACACAAATAAATCCACAGACTAGAATTCCCCGCTCCTGCCCCACTTAGGAAGCATGGAGTATGGGAGGAGAGGGGGAAACAGAGACAGGACCGAAAAGCAAAGACAAGAAAGTCCTGGAGAAGCCCACCGCGAGCTACTGCCGGGAGCGGGCTCGCCCTCCCGTAAAGGAGGAGCGTTAAACCCTGACAGAGCTGCTGTGGGTCAGTTCTGATAGAACTCTGGGGGAAACAAAACGCTACAATTTCTTGCTGATCACTGAGTTACCTAAAAATAGTGAACCAGATACCCTGGGCAGGCTGGGGCTGGAGGGCAGCTAATTCTTTACTTATTCCAACAGGAAGACAATAGATACTGGCTAATGTTGGTAAATTAGGAAATAACAGTTTAAGCATGTTATCTTGAAGTATGTAGGAAAAACCCAGAAAACACAGGTGGAAAATGGCTAAAATGGTTGCCACCGGAGTGTGGAGCTGGGCAGACGGATTGGGAGAGGCAGGGGATGACAGACACTCAATGAAAATCTTCCTGTTTAGGCTTTGCATCTCCTGAAGCATTTTCACAGGCAGTACTATCTCATGGGCATCTTCAAGAATTCCCCGTCCCAGGATAAAGAAATAAAATGCCAGAAGGGACCGTGACTTCTCAAGGTCACACGAGAAGCTGCGACCACCAGCGCTAGCTCGAGGCCCCGCCCCCACTCCGTTCCCACACCTTTCCACACAATTGGAGAGTGGCTAAAGGCCAGCCAGGGTGTCGGACAGCGTGCCCTGCCCCTCGACTCCTCACATCGTGTCGCCGACCTCGGCCCGCAGCGTGAGTGTGGGCGCGGCTGGAGTTCTGTGGGCCACTGCCCCGCACCGCCCGCTGCCTGCAAACACTGTCCTTGGGAGGGCACGCAGGGAAGCCGCGCGCGGTGCAGCAGCGCCCCCTGCCGGGCTCTGGGCTCTGCGCTCCCAGCCGGTCCTAAAGGCTCGCGGAAGGGACCCTGCCAAGCACCATCCAACCCCCACAGCCTTGCACGAGGGCTGGGGCCACCCCGGCCCACATACGGGCCCAGGCAGTGACAAAGGAGGTACCTTCCTCACAGTTGTAGAACGTATCAGCCGGCCAGACTCCTTTCGTGGACCGCTGCTGGGGCGAGAGAGGGTGACAAACAACCGAAAATCACACAGCATGCGTGGCACACCAAGGCTGGTATCCACACCTCCCAGAACTCTAGATCTCACGATTTCTAGCACCCCTCGAAATGGCCTTTGGATTCGGGCGTTATACTATCAGGGACAAGGGAAGAGAGATGGATGGAAGGTCTTGGACCTCAGCATTGGCCCAGCCTATGGGCATGTGATCTCCAAGGCTCTTTCACGTGCACAGTGTGGGTTGTGCTCCTCGTGGCAGCAGCTCGACAGATTGCAAAATAAGTCACTACACTGGGGTCCTGCCCGTCTGCCAGAGACACCTGTGGATCCAGCCATCAGGTTAGAGAACCGGGTTGTTTTCACATGGAGAAAATCTCAGATAGCAGCAATCGAGTCCTAACACACCTCAGCTGCCTTTCTCAAAGGAAGAGAGACCCCTGCAGAGATTCCTAGAGAAAGCCAGCTCTTCACATAGGTTTTGGCAAACTCTTCAGTGTTGAGATTAACAGCAAGGCAGGCACCTTTAATCCTAGCAGTCTGGAGGCAGAGGCAGGCAGATCTCTGAGTTCAAGGCCAGCCTGATCTACAAAGTGAGTTCCAGGACAGCCAGAGCTACACAGAGAAATCCTATCTTGGGAGGGGAAAAAAAGCATGAGAGAGAGGGGGGGAGAAGGTGGGATTCCCCTCCATATGCTATGAATATGTTTTATTGCCATTGCTTAATAAATAAGCTGTTTTCAGCCAATGGCTTAACAGAATAAAGTCAGGCTGGAAGAGATATATAGAGAGAGAGTAGGCAAAGTCAAGGAGAAGCCATGTAGACGGACGCGCCAGAACCTTACCGGTAGGCCACAGCCACATGGTGATGCACAAATTAATAGAAATGGGTTAATCAAAGATATAAAAGTTAGCTAGCAATACACTTAAGTGATTGGCCAAGATGTGATTTAAATAATATAGTTTCTGTGTGATTATTTCGAGTCTGAATGGCATCTGCCAACAGAGAGAGATTAACAGCAAGGCCACAGGAATCTAGCTATCTGGGTTTGAGTCCCAGCTGTCTTTCTTAGACCCTGTGAGTTCCATGAAGTTACTAAAATTCTGTCTCAACTTCTGCCACCATAAGGTGGGGCTGATACACAATACACAGCCACTTGATGTGTGTAATTAACTGCATAGCAATTCCATGGAGTAGGAAGTTATATAACAGTGAGGGACAGAAATGTCACACAGGAAATAAGCCACACAGGGACAAAGGCCCAAGCCTTCTGGGTCACTGCTTCTACTTGCCACAATTGGCTGGGAAGCTGCCAAGACCCCACTTGTTGGGGTTGTGCTGAGGATTTTCTGAGGTGGTGCAGGCAACATGTTTAGAATGGATCCAGGAACACACTGAGCATGTGCCCACTGCTGTGCCCACAGTGTGCCAGATGCTGACTAGGCACCTGGCTTCAGTGGTGAGCAGGCTAGTCCTCCACTGTCCTGGCAAAACAACCTAGAAAGGCAGACAGCCTTTGGACTAGTCCATGGTACTTGGAGAAGCAGATCCGGGGTGCCAGGTAGTCCAGATCATACATAATCCTTGTTGGGGGGTCCACCCCCTTGCAGCAGGCCAGTGCAGAAGGGGCCCTAGGTAGGAGGAGAACACTTCCAGCCTGGGTGAGGAAGGCACAAAAGGTTTCTCTGGAGGTGTTGTCCAGGCAGAGGTGAGGTAAGATAGGAGAGGGACCCCACTGTGGCAGCCCCACCCTACTTTGCCTATCCACAAATTCCTTTTTTAAATATGTTTTTAATTGAAATAGAATTATGTCCGCCCCCCCCCCTCCTTCCTCCAGCCCCTCCTGGCTACCCTCCCTGGAACGGCAAATGGGGACCATCACAGAAAACCACAACTAGACACAATGCAGAGATCACCAGATCATGGGGATCAAAGCCCCAACAGATACATCTCCACCGAGGCTCCTACATCTATGGGTCAGGGAACATGGAGGAAGAGGGGGAGGAGAGACTGTAAGAACCAGATACATCTGTTGTGAAGCAGTGTCTCCTAGGAATGGCTGCACAGACAAGGCTGGAGCGATGGTAATGCTGATGGCATATTAACATGGCAAGGGGAAGCTCCACAGGATCCCACTCCTAGATCAAGAGCTACGGGCAGCCAATGCCTGTTGGGAAGGGAGAGTGAGCCTCTCCCAATGAATCCCTAAGTTCTGCTCTAAGGCCACATCACCTGCTAGTTGGTGTGGCATCACAAGCTCACCTGAGGTAGAGAACTACTCCCAAAGCGCGTGGAGATCCAACTGTGGTGCTCACTGAATCCGAGCCTCTGCCCTATATGCCAACCAGGTTAATCACATGACTTTCCTATGGCTCCTGGCTGCAGGTCACCCCACAGAATAGAATGCTCCCCAGCTGAAGAGTAACCAGGACTTTGGCGCCCTCCTAGGAAGAACGAGAGGAGAATGTATGGAGGGGGAAAAGAAATACGGCCCTCTGCGTATCCTTCTGCTGGGTTAGGAGACCTCACCTCCACAGTGGTTTTACTTTTAACTCTCATGGAAGCAGAGTGGGGTAGAGATAGAGTTTACTAGTCCCCATTTTTTGTGTTGGAACCAATACCTCAGAGGTGCCGAGGTTATAAAACTTACCAAGATCAAATGGCGGTCCAGCCTGAGAAGTTTGAAGCCTACTACGCCCCTGATCCCTAACAAAAGGCTCATGGAGTAAAAGGTGACGAAGGGAGGACGGGGTCAGGTGACCGGATGAAGGAAGGGTTCTGCTAGGCAGGTGAGGCAGAGAAGCTGATTTCCCCAAAGGCTCCCTTTCCTCCCAGGGCCACACAGACTCGGCTGGGCTCGGGCCGCCTCGTTCGGCAGAGTATTTTTAAAACCACCCACCTGTAAAAGTCTTCTGTTCCTGTGCTTTTAAGTTCCTCTGAAAAGTTGGAATAAATTTGCCTGTCTTTTCTCCCAGACAAATGCAGAGGAGGAAAACAAAAGAACACGTATTTTATGAGCGCAAATTTGGGACAGTGACACCTCCAATCATCATTTTATGGCATGATGATATACGGTAATTAGGTGTCGAGAGTAATCTATGGCCACAGAACAGTCATCTCCGTGGGGAAAAGAACAAGTGCTTTCCTCACAGGAGGAAATCTGAGGGGGCGGGGCATGACACAAAGTCTGCAGAAGGCAGCCGCAGTGCCAGCCCCGTCCGCCAGCATGAGGAGATTGAGGTGCGACAGCTGAGAAGCAGGGTTTCAGGGAAGGAAGAAGGGGGATCCTTCACCAAAGCTTTGGAGGAGACTTGGAGTCAGGCCTCCTGGTTCTGGCACCCCTGTCCTTGTGGGTAACTCCAAACAATATCCTCTGGAAGGCAGTCATTGGACCTGCCATGGCATGGAGCCAACCTCCTGGAACATCTTATAGTTGAGTGGCCCTAGAAAGCCATAAAAGCCAAGGGTACTTGGGTGAACACAGAAAAGCTGGGCAGCCTTTGGACTGAGACACCTGCCCACTCCCACCCTCACCCCCATCTCCATCCCCATCCCTGACCTACCCATGCTATCAGGGCAAGGATGTGGATGGGGAATCTGCCTGAGAATCCACTTGGGAGAACTGGGTTTATATACGTGCTTTGGTGTTTTGCCTGCATGTATGTTTGTGAGAGAGGGATCATGGAGTTACAAACAGCTGTAAGCTGTCATGTGGGTGCTGGAAATTGAACCTGGGTCCTCTGGAAGAACAGCATGTGCTCTTAACCACTGAGCCATCTCTCCAGCCCCGGCAGCACTGTTAATGATTGGAGGGCTGCCAGTTTATTCTTCTCACTATGAGACACGTGCTGAGCTTTGGCCTTCACCCTCTTCAGAGATGGTCCTGAAAGGTGCGCCATGTCTAGGTCCTGAAAGGTGAGCCGTGTCTGGGTCCTGAAAGGTGCTCCATGTCTGATGTAGGGTCTGTCTCACTCCCGCCTCTTCCCAGAGCCCTGGTTCCCTCATCAACAAGAAGGACAAAAGTCTCCGTGTGGCTTCAGTGAGGATTACATCAGATAAGACAGCCAAGTCGTAGGTCAGGCTGGGATGTGCTTCCCCCACACTGCCGTAGGGTTGGCTTCTTTTCACTCCTCAAATCTCTGCTGTCTGTCAGAGACCTTTCCTGACTACCCAGCCTGGAAAAGGACATCCTGGCCCCCACCTCAGTCTTTCTCTCCAGGATGATGTCATAATCTAAAGTCTTCAAGTTTGCTCATTCCCTGTCTTACTCACAGTTGAACCCCACATTTGGTGGGTCTCACCTGCAGTCCCAACACCCAGGAAGCTGAGGCAACAGTCTGGTCTACAGAGTAAGTTCCATGACAGCCAGAGCTATATAGTGAGACCCTGTCTCAAGAAGAAAGAGAAGGAGAGGAAGAGGAACAGGAAAAAGAAGGGGAAGAAGATCAACAGACGGAAAATTAATGAAATCTAGTTCATGATTAAAAAGAAAAGGTTACATCAAAATAGAAGCAGAGCTTCATTATCCTGATAAAGAGTATCTATAAAAGCCCAGAGCAAATATCAATCTTAATGGTGATAACTAGAAATCAGCCTGCAAACATCAGCAAAAGCTAAGGATGGTCTTCTCATCGCTTCTCCCAAACATTACACTTGAAATCCTAACTGAGGAAATAAGGCAAGATAAAAAAAAAATGACATCAGGTTGGTAAGAAATAAAATTCTATTCATAAACCATATGATCATCTATATCATAAACCTGAGAACACTAACAAAGCACCCCTCCCTAAATATCCCTCTTGGAGCTGACAAACAATTATAGCAGGTTTTCAGGATATGTGGTTAATAAGCAAAAATTAATCACTTTTTAACATACGAGCCATTAACAAATAAAATTACTAAGAAAACAGTCTCCCTGCATTAGCACCCTAAAACTGAAATAATTGTGTACAAAACCTAACAAAATACAAAAAAAAATCTATATGAGAAAAGCCATAAAACTGATTTAAGCAATCAAATAACTAAACAGGGAACGTATGTGTGTTTAAATACAATCAACTAAGCTCTTTACAGCTTATAGAGAGATTTTATATGTGCTCCGTGTGTGACCTCACCCTCACACTGGGCTTGTAAATAGAAGAGGCATTTTACAGATCAGCAGGCGGGGGCTTGGAAACCAGTAGAAAGCTCAGAGTGACCATGGTGGTTAGTACCCAGTAAAGAGAAAAAAAGGAACTTCCATTTGGCCAGGGCTCTGTATAACTATGTCAACAATAATCCTAATGGGAGCTGAGATGCACACAGCAAAATTGGGGAGCAGCAGAAGCTGGGTTCTGAATATAGACCTCCTGGAACTTAGAATACGGTGCCCTGACTCTCCCTCATCCACAATGTGGGACAAGAGTGTATTCACATCGTACGATGGTCACCCAGGTCCCTCTAATGAGCACAGTGATGCCTAGTTTTATGTCACCAGAAGCTGGAGCCTTCAGAAAGGGGAAGAGCCTCAACTGAGAAAATATAAGATAAGGCTATAGGAAAGCCAGTAGGCATTTTCTCGTTTAGTGATTGATGTGGGAGGGCCTAGAACTGTGGATGAAGCCATCCCTGGGCTGGTGGTCCTGGGTTCTCTAAGAAACCATGCTGAGCAAGCCAGTAAGCAGCACTCCTCCATGGCCTCTGCATCAGCTCCTGCATCCAGGTTCTTGCCCTGTTTGAGTTCCTACTATGACTTCCTTCAACAATAAGCAATGATGGAGAAGCATAAGCCAAATAAACCCCTTCCTCCTCAAGCTGCTTCCATCGCGTTGTTTCTTCTCAGCAATGGTAACCCTAACGTGCCCACTCAGCTGACTCCAGCACAGATCTGAGCACCTCTAGTGTTGTGCAGAGCTGCTTGAGAAATTCCAGAGTCCAGTACCAACCATTCCCCTGTGGTCAGTGAACCCAAAGGAATGTCGCCGCTTTCTACCAAAGGCAGGTAGAAGGTCCCAAAAGGCCAATCCAGAACCAGCCATTTATGTAACATTTATGGCTCACTGCCTCTGCTCCCTCCTCGATTCCCTTCCTATGCTCTAAAGACGCCCCCACACCACCTCCTTCCCCCCCCCCATCCTGCTTCTATCACCACCCACCAGTCCTATTGACAAACTCCCTCATCTCTGGTGCCTTCACCAAGTGGAAGAGGGGGCTTAAAGTGGAGCCTCTGAAGAAAAAACCAAAGGAGGAAGGCTGAAGTTACAGCGGCCACTGTACCAAGGAACTGGCACTACCTCCCAGATTATGGACATTGGGGAGACCTCTCTGGGAACTGAGATTCTCTATTTCTTCTTACCAGCTCTACTCAAAACCAGAAGAGAGAACAAAGGAAGAAAACCAGGAAGGAAAGCAGGTGTGGGCGTAGGTCTGAGATGTGTGAGTAATATCTCTTAATTTTAGCCATCTCTAATTTTCCACTTTGTCATCCCATGCACTTTCTTCCCGCCCCTCCCTATTCCCAGCTGAACAATGATTTCCAAACTAGTGGCTCATTCTGGCTTCATCATATAAGTCTGTGGGCAGCACGCTTCTCTCATGGGAGACACCAAATAAGTGAGAGCACTGAAACAGGCCCCAGCTTCTGCAGAAAAGGGAAACCAGAGGGACTGGCCTCCTCTGGGCATGTGGCCATCAGAGAAGTATCCAGGTTTGGTGTCCTTGCTCGCAGGTGGAGATGGGTAGATGAATCCATGAAAATTAAGGAAGCTGAGGTATGTGTGTACAGAGTGCAGACATACGGGGCATGCTTAATAACACTCCCTGATGCTATGACCCGGATGAGCAGCTTTCCAGCTTCACTCCACGACAAGCTGCTGCTGTCTGATGCTCAGACGGCCCCAGGGGCGCTGTGATGCTGGCCCCACACTTCTAGATTTTGCTTAGGTTTTAGCTGAAGTTCTGCTCCCATGGCTCTGGGTTTGAAGAGCTGTTTGTGAGACCCTCCTCCTCCTCCTCTTTCTTTGGAGAACACTGCATTTTTCTTAAGACCCAACTAAAACATACCCTCTCCTGTGAAGACTTCCCATGTGGTCAGTCTCTTTCCTTGCTGTACCCTTGCCTCACTGTGCAGAAGTGTTGCTTAAGGAAGACAGAGACCTTCCCAGGTTCAATGTGTCATGAGGCTCTGTCCAGCCACCTCCACACACAGACAAGTGAAACCCCTAAATGGTGACCATTATTCATTTATTACCCAACATTTCACCATAGACAAGTGCTGTAAGCCCACTGAGAACCAAAGATCCACCCTTCTAAGTTTTCATCTGTAGCTAAAGAATCATTTATGTCAGGAAATAGTCCAGATCTGGGGGTGTGGTTCAGTTTTTGAGCTGTATTAGGCTTATAATTCTTTTATGACTGACCTGGCAAACCTAAGGCATGAGAACCTGAGTTTGGATCTTCAGTGCTCACAGAAAAAAAACAGACATGGCTGAACATGCCTGTTATCGCAGCATTGCAGAGCAGAGACAAGTGAATCCCAGGAGCTCACGGGTATGTCAACCTAGCCTAAACAGAAATCTAAGCGACCCTGAGAGACCCTGAAAGACATTGTCTTGAGGAGATGAGATGGAGAGGAAGATATCTGATGCCTTGCTCTGGTCTCCACAAGTGAGTGCTGGTTCACACATGTAATCACATGCTCACATACATGCATGAACTGCTGGTGTGCAAAAGAGTTCCACAATAGCCCAGAATGGAGTATAACAAAGGTCTATTTATTTGGGGATAAACTCATAGAAAAATTAGCATTTGCAGTCTTTTGTGTGTGCTGGGAACTAGAACTGAATCCAGCAGCCAAGAAAGCTGCACACTTCTTGTCTGCATATATAGTACATGAGACCATGCCCAAAGTGGGTCAGTATCTTAAAGGCTATTGTCTGAAGGAGTTCTCACAGCACCTCCCGCTTTTGTCTAAATAAAAGAATTATAAGCCTAATACAAAACTATACAATAAGAACAAATATCAAGTATTGTCCAGGAAAAAGAAGCAAAAACATACATAAAAATTAGAATTACAACCAGCATGAACAACATCAAACAAGAAACATATGCTAAATGTTTCAATAGTTATCCTAAGAGTCTGAGTCTTACATTAAAAATGACTTGGCTAAGTCATGAGAGGAAAGTAACTATGATTATCTAGTCTTCAACCTCATCAAAGACCTGAGATGGAAAAATAGTATTACTTGAGTAAACAGGAAATACATTCAAGCAACTTCCAAAAGTTGCAAGAAATGACAGAGACAACTGACTACCTAATCAATCATGCAAAGTCTCATTTGCAACATTTGGGCAACCAACTTTGGCTAAGGCCTAGAGTACTTGACAGACCATTTTCAGAGGTAGGAAAATTTGAAAAAACCATCTTAACCTGTCTTGATAAGACTTGGCAGTCTTTTTGCTTACATCCTGCTTGTCCAGTCTGGACACTGTGCATTTTGTCAGTAGTCAAGGCAGAGGCAGTTTTTTGTCCATAGTCCAGTTTTGCCAAGACAAAAACAGTTCCAAGTAGAGTGTCTTCAGTGCCCATCATTCTCTGGAATAGATTCTCAGGAGCACCATGTTTCACACTAACAGAATCCTAAGCTATTTAAATGCAATATTCTATAGTTCTTTGATGTGTTTGAAGATTACCTATCTATACAGAATACAATCTCTCTTTTTTTAAAGATTTATTTATTTATTATGTATACAGTGTTCTGTCTGCATGTATGCCTACAGACCAGAAGAGGGCATCAGATCTTATTATAGATGGTTGTAAACCACCATGTTGTTGCTGGGAATTGAACTCAGGACCTCTGGAATAACAGTCAGTGCTCTTAACCACTGAGCCATCTCTCCAGCCCCCAGAATACAATCTCTATGTATCTAAAGAACCTTGATTAATCTAACTACAAGTATGACAAACATGGGTGACTATTGACCTATAGTTCTTAATATCTACTTAGCTTAAAGACTAAAGCTTTATATTAAAAAAATTAAACAATCCTTAAACAAATGTGTAGCAAATGAAGACAATGACCTCAAAATGTAAACAATATGTAAGTATCTTGATCAGAGGTAGAAATGTATAGTGTAATATGAAAAATATATCCTAAGGTTGCATCAATATACAAAGTATCTTAAGCAGAGGTAGAAACATACATGCATACAATATGCCAAAATAACTTTGCATAGGTACACAAATATTGTAAACAGGAATAGGAACATATTCAATATAACAAATATAATTTGAATTTGTATCAATATACAAAAATCTATGCCAATGTAAATGGTCTATAAATAATAGCTCACAAGTAATCTATTACTTGCTATTATTACTGTGAGGAAGCTCACACTAATCTACCTATTATCCCATCCCATCCATTCCCTTTATTTTGCAAGAGAGATCCTTGAGCCTACTTCATTTCTACCCCCCAACCCTATACCAGTTATAATCAAGCCCTAATATGTCCCTAGCCCTGAGGATAAGCTTTGTTGGGAGAGGGGAGATGACTCTTCTAGAATTACTTCCAGCTGTTATGGGAGTGATGTTATTTCTATGGAATCCTGCAAAAACTAAAATGATGGTTAAGTTTCAAGATTGCTGTCTGGTATAATTACAGATAGTATTTGAGTAATTGGTAGGTTTTTTCTGAAGTTATTATTCAAAGCTGTGGCCAGAACATTATAAGAAGGTGCACCATCTCAGCTAGCCAAGTTGGAATCATCTTGAGCAGTTTGTAACCCAAAACTAATCTTAAAGTGGTGCTATCAGCATAATGACATCATATCAACCAAGTGGAGTCATTGTGGAGCCCTATCTTCTTCCTGGAAATTTCAAAGCTTACCTACAGAGGATATTGGTACCATGAATCAGATTTCTCTTTGCTTAGTGATTCTTTCTGGATATTTATCTTTTCTTCTTTAAGCATCTAGATGTCCAAGGTCCCTTGAGTTTTTGAATATGGGTATTTTCCTGCAAAGACAAGAACAGAACCCTGCCCCCAACCCTTATAAGGTTTTCTTACAATCTGTAATATTGGCATCTTTGTGAATGAGCTGTCATTTCTCTTTATTAAGAGATTTCTACTTTTAAAACCAAATCTTTATTAATTTTGATGGTATCCAAAGTTCTTTTTCTCAATTGTCCTTTTATAATTAATTCAGATAAGGTATTTCCAGATAAGGTTTTAATTTTAGATTTGGATCCACAAGAACTACATGTGCCTCCTGTAATTTCTTTTTAATCAAAGTCAATTCTTTCTCAGCTTCAGCTGCTAATTCCCTGAGACTACTTAAGTCTTGGTCACTATCTAAGATTTTCTTTAAATGAATTATTTGGTCAGGTCTTATCCCAGAAGTGGGCCATAGATTGGAATTGTCTCCTAGCAATCTTTGGAAGTCATTAAAAATCTGCAATACTCTCTCCTAATTTGTACTTTTTGCATTCTAATTTTCTGTAAAACTATTTTATAACCTAGATAATTGACAAAATCTCTTCTCTATATTTTTTTCAGGAGCAATTTGTAATCCCCAACTAGGTAAAACTTTCTTCAAGTCTTCAAATATTCTTTCTAAAGGATCTACATTTTAATCAGATAGCAAAACACCATCCATGTAATGGTAAACTATAGATTCAGAAAATTGCATATGTATTATTTCCAATGGCTGACTTACAAAATATTGGCAGGCAGTGTGGCTATTTAACATTCCCTGTGGGAGGACCCTCCATTGATATCTTTTAGTTGGCTGAGAATTATGAGTAGGCACTGTGAAGGCAAATTATTCCTTGTCTTTTTCTTATAACAGTATAGTGAAGAAACAATCTTTTAAATCAATGACTATAAGAGGCCATCCTTTAGGCAATAGGGAAGGCAAAGGAATACCAGATTGTAGCGGGCTCATAGGCTGGATGACCTTATTAACATCTCTTAGATCTGTCACCATTCTCCATCTTCCAGATTTCTTTTTAACAACAAATACAGGAGATTTCCAAGGATTGGATGATTCTTCAATATGGTGAGCATCTAGTTGTTCCTGTACCAGCTGTTCTAAAGCCTGCAGTTTCTTTATTGTTAAAGACCATTGTTTAACCTATATAGGTTTCTTAGTTAACCATTTTAAAGGTAGGGCCACTGACACCTCTGAGAGTTTGCCACTTGTTCTGTGTTTTTATACAGCCGGAATGGTCAGTGACTGGTTTTTATAGTAGCTTATAATATCCTTTCCAGAAACATGAGTTGTTTTATTGTCTGTTTCTGAAACTGCAGGAATGTTAATCTTGGTATTCCATTGTTGTAAGAGATCACAACCCTATAGATTCACTGCTATATTAGCCACATATGACCTCAGTCTTCCTCTCTACCCTTCTGGTCCTATGCATTCAATCCATCTTGTGCTTTGTTCTACTTAAGATAGGGTTCAAGTTCCTAGGAATTGAGCATCTGCCTCCTGAAGAGGCCAATTCAGATACCAAGATTCTGTAGTAATAACAGTCACATCTGTACCCATCTCCAGTAATCCTTCAATTACAATGTTGTTTATTCATACTCTCAGCTTTGGTCTTTGATAATTTATAGAAGTCTGCCAAAATATATGTTTCCTATTTTTTATTGGCATTTTTACTCATCCTCTATGTTTATTCTATCATCTACAGCAGTATGGTTCTTTACAACAAGCACTGGATTTTCTAATTTTCCTGGGGAGGCATGTTCTCCACAGTGATTGGGAATGACTGGACCACATTTGACCTGGGGTCTTGTGAAAGGCTCCCCAAGCAGTTTCTTGATGGTAATGTTTGTCTCTTGTTGATCTACATTCATTGGTCCAATATCAGCCTTTGCCACATCTTCTATATAATAATCCAGAAGATTGAGACCTTCTATTCTTGTAATTCCCAGAAGAAACATTATTTCTAGGAATGCCTTATCCACAGTCCCTTCTCAGATATCCTATTCTACCACAATTAGAACATTGAGTATTTTGGTCTCTCTTCATACCTTTGGAAATTGCTTCTCCTACCCAAGCCTCAGTATTATAGTCCAATGACTCAACATTGATTGTGTGCAGGATCCATTCATTCATTGGTGTTGATTTGACCTTTAAAGGCCCAAGTATCTTCTTGCATTATAATTTGGCATTTTCAAATACTAGAGATTCAATAAGTAAATCCTTTGCCTGTATCTCCTCTCCTTGATTATCAATTCTGACAAGTTCCTCAATAATTCAAACCTTTTTATCACTGTTTTTTGTAAAGCCTTAATCTCTTGACCTGTGAATATTTCTAATGGTTTCTTCAAATCAATTAATTTATGGTTGTCATTCTGCACATGTGATTCTAAGGTTTTATATTTTTCCATTAATGATATCTTCTCATCCTTAGATATTATCTGGATGGTGTGTAGATTTCCTTCCTGGAGGGATATTCTATCTGCTAGCTTATCCTAACTTTTTAACAGATTTTGATTGTCAATTTCAACAGTATGAATCCTTTCAGATAATCTCTCAGTACCCTTTTATAAGGTTTCATAACCCATTCAGATGGATTGAATTTTGCCTGTCAAATTAAGGTCATCATGTTCAATAGTATGAATCCTTTCAGCTAAAGACTACCTTCTTCCTAAAAGTTTCTCATTCTTGGCTCTGTTATCAAGCAATTTCTTTAAGGATATAATACGAAGAACAAAGTTAATAGCCACCAAGGCCACAAAAATATGTATAATAGCCGGGCGGTGGTGGCGCACGCCTTTAATCCCAGCACTCGGGAGGCAGAGGCAGGCGGATCTCTGTGAGTTCGAGACCAGACTGGTCTACAAGAGCTAGTTCCAGGACAGGCTCTAAAGCTGCAGAGAAACCCTGTCTCGAAAAACAAAACAAAAAAAATATGTATAATAGGTAGGTCATACAGCTCTTGCAGAATTTCATCCATAGTAGAAACAAAAAAAAGTTGTTAAATTCCTGAATGGTGATATTGTCTGTAATTATCTTGGGGTTGGTTTACAATTTTCAAATTTATTTATTTATTTATTTATTTATTTATTAAGCAAATTAACTTACCTCCATTATAATTTTCCGAAAATTATTGTAGGTGAGATAATCTTGATTGGCCAGCAGGTGTTGCAATTCGGGCAATAAGGCAGGTCCTAGATCAGTACTTGAATTACCTGAGACTTAGAATTACTAAAAAAATTTAGTTAATTAAGAGCAGCATACCTGCATACAGAAAAGGTTTGAATTGGGCAGAATATCAAAAAAATAAAAACCCAGAGTTTGCAGCCAGTCATGAACCATAAGGTTACTGGCCAGAGGTCGGGCCAGAAATTCGTGGATCCAAACTGGGAATGCAAGCCTGTCTCCCAGGTGCAGGGTCAGAGCCCCTGATTCCCGGGTCAGAGCTCCTGATCAGAGCAGGCCTGGCAGAAGCCAGAGAAGCCACAGAGAAGTTGCAGCAAATGCTCAGTAGTCTGGACCAAGCCACGCAGGCATGGGCTGGTGGGAAATTACCAAGTCACCACAGCAAGCCAGTCAAGCCAAACTATGTGCAGCTGCACACCAGAGGGTTAGTTCAGCTGTGTGGGGTGGAAAAAGGCCGCAGGCAGGGGCTGAACAGGGCCCAGCAATAGCATGGACTCAGGCCACATGGGCACTTTGGACACCAATTTGTTGGCGTACAAAAGAGTTCCACAATAGCCTGTAATGGACTATAGCAAAGGTTTATTTATCTGGGGATAAACTCACAGTAAGGGCAGCAATCCACAGTCCTCGTGCATGCACTAGGAACTGGAACCAAATCCAGCAGCAAAGAGGGCTGCACACTTTTTGTCTGCATTTATAGTACAGGAGACCAGACCCAAAGCAGGCTGGTACCTTAATGGCTACTGGCTGAAGGAGTTCCCACAACAATGAACTATATACATCATGCTCCATACTCCCCCACACACACCACACTATATACCAATATTATACACCAGACCATACCCACCACACACCACACCACACAAGCACACACCACAGTATGCACAACTTCACATACACACACACATACACACACACACACACTATATCACTATATACACCATACCACTACAGGCACACACACTCCACACCTCCACACATATACATCATCACCACCACCCCACACACAACGCATATGAATACACACACACACAAAAAAAAGACAAGAAATAGAACAAACCAAAGACAGAGTAAGAAAACTGGATGAAAGGGACCAAAAGACAGCCTTTGCGCAGCCCATTGACTGAAACTTCTCCTTCCTTGTTCCCTCTTACTCCCCATAAGGTAGCAACTATTTTTTATTTTTATTATTATTATTTTATTACTTAAAAATACCAATCCAAATTCCCACTCCCTCCCCTCCTCCCACTCCCCACTCCACTCCCTCCACACACCCTTCCCCCCAGATAGCAGCTATTATCTGCCCATAGACAAGAGCCAGTGTTCTGGAGATGGGAGACTGCAGTTCACTTCTTGCCCAGGGACCCACCCTCAGCAAGTACTGAAGAGGAAGCAGGGAGTCAGCGAGCTATTGGACAGACACACAGACACCCATGGGAAATTTATCTGAGAGTCAAAACTTGATTCTTCGTTTTATTATTCTCTTTATGATGATTGTTCTTGCTCTGTTATTTCTCTTTTTTTCTACCCTAGTGTCTTCCTCCTCCTCCTCCCCTGGTGCTCTCTTTCTCTATCTTCCCTGATGTTTTCCTTCTACTTCTCTTATTTTTCTATTATCCCTTGTAAACCCCCTAAGACAAAAATTTCTACACAGGAAAAGATTACCTCACAACCACAAGTTACATGTTTTCCAAAAATAAATTAAAATCTTTTCCCTGGAAGAAATCAGATTATGGTCACAAGCTGCATGTTTTCTTAGAAGCCCACAAGAAGTTCAACATTTTTCCTTGTGTTAATTTTCCCAGCATAACATCTTCACCCCAACACAACGTCTTTATAATTTATTAACAAAGTATAAGCAAGCAAGGTATTTTTCTCAACCAGTTCATTTACTGACAGGCTCCATTTTGTGGTTACAAAGAAAGGATCAATAATTTCATTTATCTCAAAAGGTAATCTTATAAAAACATCTTAAAAGAATCACAAATCTAAACTTTTGTATATAAAAAACAATCAGTCATTTCTATCTTAAGTCCCCAAAGCGCACACCTACTTATCAACAGTTTTTTTTTTTTTACTAAACCATAACCAGGAAGCTGCGGGCAAAAATGGGCACAAGGAATTAATCATCATCTTTGGTCCAACTCACTTTAGCAAGAAAGGCTTGTCAGCTACTAATAACCAGACTACCTTTGTTCTTGTTCCTTGACCTCAATGAGTCCCTTGCTCAACTATTAAAAGTGTGCCTTTCTAAACTTTAAATTGTTCCCCAAGATTTTTTACATCAAAGGCATTAACAAAAACATCTCAAGCTAACTTGACCAACCATCTACGTCTCCAAGCATGGTGGTTAACTCATCCATCTGCTCCAGCGGCAATACTTGGGAAAAAAATCAATCTCTATTATTGTACGTATCCGTGGCCCTGCCCAGTGAAGGACTAGAAACCCCCTGAGAGTTTCCTTACAGCTCATAGGCTAGGAGGGATGTGGTGACCATGAGGGTAATAAGCAGAGCTATGATCAATAACAGCATGAGGTCTTCAGGACTCTGCCTCTCCAGGATACACCCACCGTGCTTATGTTAACCTAGGAGCCGTTTTCCATGATGTACGTAGTTCCAAAGCTGCTTGCTGTTCCTCTCGCATGGCCCCTGACAACTTCTCTCTGCAATATCTGGGCCTGCCCTGCTCTTCATGGTTTCCTTCACATGTGAGAGGGGCCACCCAGCTCCCCGCCTCCCCACTGTGGACTGGGCAGAGACTGGTCATCTACAAACCCACTGACTCGGCGACAGCACAGGGAGGCCACACGGGGGCCTCAGTCCGATGCCCCTGGGGAACAGGAAAAGCCACACTTCTCTGCATGTTCTCACGGTGCAACCTTGAGATGGACGGCCCAGAACGACAGCAGCTGGAGGCTACATTTCCATCCCTAGAAAAGGCGGGTTTTAGAGGTGTCATAAATATTTCAGTCTTTTATCTCGGGCTTTGCCATTAAAGAATCACCACCTCTTTTAGTCTCTTTCCAATTTTAGAGATCAAATCCAACATGAAAAACCTCCCTCTGTAATATCCACGGCAGCCCGAATCTCAGAGGCCTTCCTCCGTCTCCTAAAAATAGCAGCCCTGAGAGCCACCTCCACCAGCCCCACCTGGCATGGGAAAGGTGGGATGTGGCTGCAGAGGCGTTCTTGTTTGGATGCAAGGCAGGTGGACTCCATTAGTGCAGCAGCAGCTTTCGGCCTGCTCCCAGGACAGCCGGATCTCACTGGGACTGTGGAGCTGCGCCAGGCCTTTCAGTTTGTTATTTGCATAGAGCAAAGGCTCCGTGTGCACGGTGCTCGCAAACAAGCGGTAATCTGCTGGGAGCAGGCATCGTTGCCATCTTGCTGGCTTCCCTGCTCTGCCAGCTGGAGGGGACAGCCATCTCTGGGGTGGAGAATGACAAGTCCATAGACCCCCAGTTCCCTTCTCTTGGCCAGGAGGAGGCTCGTGATTTCTGCAAAGTGACATTCAGAGCTTTCCAGCTGTCCTCGCCAGCACTGCCAACCAGGAGGCCACTCTTGGTTCTCAGCAGCTGCTGCCCCTGCCCATGCAGGGGCTGACCCAACAAAGGGAATGACCTGGAACAACTGGATCCCTCAGACTGGGGTTCCAACCAGTCTGACAGTTCTGTGACTTGGGGAGCTGACTTGCCTCTCAGAACCTCAGCACCTTTAGAGGTGGAGGCCACCAGAGTACACCAGTTCTCATGAGGGAGCTTGCATAAACATTTATCTCCCATCCTTCTGTGTGTGTTTGTGTGTGTGTGTGTGTTTCTGTGTCTCTGCATATGCCTCTTTATGTGTCCCTGTGTATGCCTGTGTCTGGGTGTGTGTCTGTCTCTGTGTGTGTCTCTGTGTATGTCTGTGTCTGGGTGTATATCTGTGTGTCTGTGTATGTCTGTGTCTCTGTGTGTGTGCGCGCGTGTCTCTGTATATGTCTATGTCTGTATATCTGTATCATTGTGTCTGTGTGTGTTGTCTGCATCTGTATGTGTGCATCTGTTGAACACATACATTTGTATGAAGCGTATATAGGAGCATGTACACATGTATATGGAGACCAGAGGTCAACTTCAGATATTTTTTCTCAGTTGCTGTCCACCTTATTTTTTGAAATATTTCTCACACTGGGACCCGAGGCTCACCATTTGGTTAAGGCTGGTCAGTGAACCCAAGGAATCAGTAAACCCTAGGAATTTGTCTCTGCTTCTCCAGGGATGAGATTACAAGAGCACACCATTACACCCGACTTTTTAACATCTTATTAATCCAGTGTATGTGTATGGTTGCTTTGCCTGCATGTGTGTGCACCACACATGTGCCCACAGAGGCCAGAAGAGTATGTCAGATCCCAGAAGACTGGAGTTACAGACGCTTGTGACCAGCCATGTGATGAGTGCTGGGAATCAAGGCCAGGTCTTCTGGAAGAGCAACCGGTGCTCTTAACTCCGCTGAGCCATCTCTCCACCCTCAAACTCAGGTCACCATGATTGCATGGTCAGCACTTCACCAGCCAGCTCCCTCTTCCCTTATCCGGTCCTCTTTAAACTTGCTAGTGTTTGCTGGAAGCCTGAGGGAGGGCTCAGAGCTGCCACTCAAGGAGCTTCCCCTCAGTAGACAAATGACTTCACTTAGCCCTTGTCTCTCCTAGGGACAGACCATGCCCTGCCATCCTCAGTCCAGGTCTTGATCTAGTGCCTTGGTGGGACAGTGGTGAGCATAGCTGCTTTCCAAGTCTTAATATTGGCGCTCCGAGGCCAAGGCCACTGCACCACCCTGTAAACCAGAATCCTGGGGAGTCTTCTCACACCCAGTGCCAGTATTCACTGCCGCTGCCACCCTAGTCACAGCCTATGTTGTCCCATGTAGCCTTAGCACCACCTTCTGGAAGACCATCTGCCTTCTACAGGTGAACAAACTGAGGCCAAGAGAAAGAATCAACAATTCTGTAGAAACCAGAAAGATATCCCAGAGGAAGTAACACAAGAAAGGGAAGGAGAGGTCCCTTCCCACAGAAAGAACAGGATTCCCAGTGCTTCTCCTACTCCCAGTGCCTTTGCCCCCCCCACCCCTACCCATGGCCCAAGTGCCCAAGGCTGTTTTCAAAATTGAGATTCCTATATGTTCAGAGCCCAGCCAGATCCAGGCAGAGGCAACATTTCCTAGGCCTGGGTCCTTTGCTTTTTGACCTAGTGCCGGCTGAAACCACAGCCCTTCCAGGCCAGCCAAAGTATGTTACAGTTTCCCTTGGGAGGAGCAGATTGTTCTAACAGTTCACCAGGGTCTGCAGGTGCAAATGGCAGGTGAGGAGGGAATGGTCTTCTCCAGAGAGAAGAAGAAGGGGCTGCTGTGAGAACCCCAAGCTGCTCAGAGGTGGGGCCCACAAGAGCATGGACTCCAGTCAAGTTTCCATGTTGTTACAGAGTAGGAACAGTCAGGGGTACTGGGTGTGACCTCAGCAGGCAGCACTCTGTGCCCTCCTCTCCAGGCCACACTTAACCCAGAGTGGGGCTACCCTAGACCTACATTTGGAAGGCTGGAGGTCTAGGAAAGCTGGAAAAAAGGTCTGGTCCATAGGAAGGGTGATGGGATAATGATGGGAAGGGGGCTCTATTGGGGAAGGGTCCAGTGGCCTGCCCATCAGTTCTATACATCTTCCCCCAAAGCAATTGAATCTGTAAACATTTTGCCACCTGCTGAATCAGGTAAATCCTGAGATCTCAATGACTCAAGACAATGGAAATTTATTCCTTGCTATCATTCCTGGATAGACAGCTTTTCACATGCTTCTTTAGGGACCCAGGTTCCTTCCACATTGTGGCTCTGCTTCCCAAGAGAGCTTTAGGATGCTCTCCATCAGCCACGGCTGGAGAAATGGGGCAAGGAGGACTTAAGACATAAACTTAACAATGGCCTCTATCATTTCTGCCCACCTAACTGCCTGAAAAGTTGGAGAATAATCTCTGTGCTCTTGGAAAGGGGACAAGTTTGATGTAAAGGAAAGTCTTTGCCACTATAAATCACCTATGTGCACTTAGAATCACACAGAACCAAAGAGACATTGAATGTAAGCATGATGAATTCAGAGACTGTTTAAGCATGCACTCAGAGAACTCTCAAGTCCCATATGCCAGATAATAATAATCTTCCCCTAGGCTCTGGACAGTGGTAATCGAGATGCCCATCCTCTTTGTTGGGTTTAGAGTTACTTGAGGGAAAGCAGGTGTCCTGCATACCAGGTCCTGTTTGATGGAGGAGGGTCATCTGTCTATGTGTTACACCTGTTCATCATAGCTGTGCCGGTCAGGGCTGGAGAAGTGTAAATGGTGCCCACTGAGTTCCAGGCACGCCCCCAAAGCATCTTGAGTATTTAGTTCACTTACTCCTCATAACAACTCCATCAGATAGGACTTTGTTGAGCCCCACAGTTAACAGATGGGGAAAGCAAAGACAAGAGACTGAGGAAGTATATTGGGTTAAGACAGCTAGCATCCACAGACATTTGCAGACTCGGAAATGTTAAAATCAGGCAAGTGGCTAGCCTAATCCATTACCCTTCACCCTCTCGCCAAAAGAGAAAGATGGTAGGCATCTGGGCAAGGCTGAGGTATGACTATTCCTGCAGATGGAAGATAACACATTTTGTCACTTGCTCCCCAAACTTCTTACATGCTGTTCCCATCACAACAGGAAAACTGGCAAGGCCGTGCCAATTTCTAGGAGGGGGTTAAAGTCAGTTTGAAGCAGGCGCTATGGAGGGGCTTATCTACCCACTCACTGAAGAGACCTCCCTGGCTCCATCTAATTAACAATAAACCAGATGCCCCAACACAATCCGCTTTTACATCTGTAACAGGCTGACAGCCTAGAAATGCCAGCCTCCTCCTTGTGTGTCAGCTAAATGTCACTGGCGACATTTGATGCAATTCAGAGATGAAAGAAAATCCAATATTATCGCTGACTAAATAACCACAGGCCTAATCAGGGGGCCCCAGGGCCCAGAGAAGGATGGGGGAAGAAGGCAGCCCAGCCTACAGAAGGTGGGAGAACAGGCTGCTTCCAAAATGTCCAGCCTCCAGCTGCCCATGGACGGCAAACCAACTTAATGCCCTACTTCTGCTGGGAAGGATTTGGAGTGACATCCCCCAAGGCCACCGGGTTAAGGACAGAGAGCCATTCCTCCCCTCTAGGACTCAGTTCTTCACCTGTTCCGGGAGCAGAGGCAAAGCAATGCCTCAAGAGAGAACCTGGTGCAGTCATAATGGGCAGTGATTCAGTCATCTAACCAAGCCCTACTTGCTGAGCAATTGTCACATGAGAGCCCAGGCCTGGGTGCTGGCTGTGCAGCGGTGCCTTGATTCATCAGCTCATCCATGGACTATAAACACCATGAACAGAAGCACTGGTTCTCTCCCGTCCGAATTACAAATCGCCCAGCTCACTAGGAGCTCAATAAACATCTGTGCATCACCCCAGCCCAGTAGGAGCTCAATAAACATCTGTGCAGCAACTGGACACACAAGCAAATGAAGGAGGCTACTCAGCTGCCACCCCCCAGGCCTAGGAGCTGCTCAGGAGGCTACGTGGTCCTCTGGTGCCCATTGCTCAGCAGAGCAATGGCAGCCATAATACAAATGGTGTTAGTTCCCACCGCGTGCAATGCAGATGAGCAGGGGTGGCTTCTTGATGAGTGGGCAAGAGGCTTCTGGGTGGTCCCAAATTAAAAGAAAAGAAAAGAAAAAAAGGAAGACGAAACCCCCTCCACCAGGAGGTTGAAATCAGCATCTCCGAGGAGAGGCAGCTGGCCACGAGAAGTTCCAGATGTTATCCTGAGGAGGACACAGAGCTTCCACAGGAGACTAGCCAGCAAAGCGAATCACAGGAAACATGAGACAGCCCAAAGTGAGAAACGAATCTTCAGGAAATGGAGCTGGAGGAGGGAGAGGTGCAGGGAGTGGGCACACTGCGTCTCCAGAAATGTCACCGTCAGAGAAGACAGAGAAACGCTGAGGACCCGATCCAAGCCAACGGAGGCTAAAGAGGCGTGACAGCTGAAACGGCATGGAGCCTGTGGACCTCATGAACGCTCTGGAAGTAGTGTCTTCTTCAACTAACCAATTCCTCCAGATTTAGTGCCTCAAAAACACCGTTTATTTACAACAGGGACCTCCCTCGAGAGGCTGTTATTCGGTGTGTAACAGTCAATAACTGAGGAAATTGTTGAATCAGTTGAATGGATGATAAGTGTGTTGAAGCTGATGTTGTATCAGCTGGCTTGTGTATGCCCTTCCCCTTAGAATGCATGCGCTAAAGTGTTTCGAGATGAAGAGCCGTGACGTGCGGGACCTTCCTCTCGGGCAGGTTGTGGATTATGACTTGTGTGTGCTGTATGTGGTAACGCTAAGGCAGATGCAATGCAATACCACAGGTGCTTATGGGCAGATAATAACAGTATTTGTAGATACTCCCCCTTGAACTTTTCTGTAAATACGAGTTGATTTCCAAATTGTGGGGGGGTTGTCTCCACCGGAGGTTGCTCAAGGATAGGGAAGAAGGGGTTCCTGTGAAGAGCTCCCCAGAGCTCCTCTGACAGACAGAGGAAACCCACGTTCAAGGATGGCTTCTGAGCCGGGCGGTGGTGGCGCACGCCTTTAATCCCAGCACTCGGGAGGCAGAGACAGACGGATCTCTGTGAGTTCGAGACCAGCCTGGTCTACAAGAGCTAGTTCCAGGACAGGCTCCAAAAGCCACTGAGAAACCCTGTCTCGAAAAACCAAAAAAAAAAAAAAAAAAAAGATGGCGTCTGGCTCCTCCATGAGATCCACCCTCCTCTCTGACAATTACGTCGTTAAACAGAAGTTCTCGTTGTTTGATAATTTCACACATGCCTATAATGTGTTTCCATCAAACCTACCCTCTTCCTTCCCCTTTAGTTCCTTCCTGCTTCCGCCGCTGCTCTTTCCTCTCGACTTCCCGTGATCTTTCTCTAGACCCTGCAAATCTACTCTGTGTTGTTTGTATGTGCATGGGTGTAGGAACACCTGCTACAGCCTAGGCGCCCTCTCAGGGCAGCATCCCTGAAGAAACCTGCCTTTCTCCCAATAGCCATCAATTGCCAAAAGCCCCTCAGTCAGGCACAGGGCCTCATGGGCCCCTCCCACATCTATATTAGGATTTTGGCTGGCTTGATCTTGTACATACAGTCCCAGCTGCTGGCAGCCCCTGAGTGTGGCCATCTTATCCTCCTCTGCCTGAGAAACACTTTGTCTGCAGTCACCCCTACCTCTTCCAATCCTTCCACTTCGTCTTCCAAGATGGTCCCTCTGCCTTGAGGATGGAGTAGGATATCTTATTTAAGGGTAAGCACGCCGCAGTCTCTTAGTTTCTGCATGCTAACCGGTTGCAGGTCTCTATCTTAATCGCCATCTACTGCAAAAAGAAGCATCTTTGCGACCACCTCCCTATCTCCCACCTACTCCTCTGTCCAATTGCTTGTCACCCTCCACTCGCACCATAGCACTTGACCCTTTATTAAATAGTACCCTCTGGCACCCCATGCGTCTCTGTGTCGTTCTGTATGACCCTCATTGCACCCCTTAGAGTTGAGCACTGTTATCTCCTAGGGAATAGTAGATTGGATGGCCAGGAAATGACATAGCTTGCTCCAGATCACATAACAAGATCCATATCCGGGTGGTTCTGAAGTCAGGCTATTCACAACACACTGCACTTCCTCATTCTCCAAGTGCTGGTTCAGTGAGCATTTCCTAATCGCTCACCCGGAACTGGGAGCAAATGCAATCTACCCAGCCTCCAGGAGCAATGACCTGGCAGAGGGACCCACCAGTGCTGAGGCAGTTTGGGATCTGGACCAGTTGGCATTCCAGATTCTGGCCCTCAGACCCTCAGAGCTGAGCCTCAGCAAAAAGGCTGTGCCTGGAAATAGATGATGGTGCAGGCTGAGGTGATCAACACCACCCAGCCTGTCCTAGCCTGGACTCGGTTTCAGCCCTTGCTGGCGGGAGACTATTTTGACATTTTCTTAGGTCTCTGCTGCCCTCTAGTGGTTGTTATAGAAATGACCAGGGACAAGGCCTCAGAGAAACAGGACCTGTGAGCTGCCAGGAGACTGGGAAACCCAAGCTGGATTTGAGGTTCCAGAGTTGGGGGAGCACAATGAAAGACAATCGGTCTCTCACAGATCAAAATGTCAGCTCCAAACTTAATTGTGGTTTTGAGTTTTGCAAAAACCACCATTGCTGTGCCCGCTCCCTAGAGACCTGTATGTAGCACAGTACCCTAGACTTCCGGGAGACTTTTGGGCCTCCATTTACTCTCTTATTTCACTGGGTTCCATGCTGCCTTCTCCAGATGCCTGAGTGACCCTTGGTGGATTTTTATGAGCCCAGGGAACTTTTGGCTTCTCAATGCCCTGTACCCCCGTTCCTCCAGGGTTCTGAGCAGGCTGACGAAGGCAGTACCGGCCACAGTGTCCTGGTCCTCAGCAGGACATCTCCACATTGGACCCAGAATCTGGACTAAGATATCATTGCCCCCTCCTCCTTTCTAGACACCACCCCGAATGCTCTCCTTCCACTTCCGTGAGCCCACTCTCCCCTCACAACCCAAACTCTTGCTGTCTCCCCTTCCTGCTCATGCCCAGCTTGTGTTCAGCACCAGGACCTCCGGGAGCTCAAGTCTGCCCTTCTCTATTAGGTGCCTTTAACACCCCTCAGTTCACAAGTGCCCTCAAGTCTCTCCCACCCAACAAAAATAGCTGGCTTCCGCAGACCCTGATCCTGAGCTAGTACCAGCCTGCTCTTCATGGGGAGGGGAGGGGGTGCCCACACTCATAGGCACGCTTCCTCATTAGCACTTGCTCTGCATCATCTGTCTCCAGGTGTCTGCCTCCTCCTCCGGGTACCATTCTCCTAAGGGCCTCAAGCATCCTTTGTTGCCACACATACCTTCCATTATTTGTGATTCAGGCACAACCACCTCCGCCCTCCTCCCCTACTTCCTTACCCTGCCCATAGGGAAGGGAGGGTACCAGGCTGGTGACCCTCAGGTTGGGATTGCCCTCCTAGGTTCCCTCCTCTTCTCCTGCCTCCTTTTCCCCCAAGAGATTTCAGCTATGTGTAGGTCAGCTCAGACTTCTGCTTGTAAAAATCAGAACCCACTAAGCCCCTGCGACTACATTTACGCCAAAGACAGATGGAGTAGAGAAAGACACACCTGTAGATAGAACGGCGGGCTGTGTCCCGCCACCCGGCTAGCTTTACCCAAAATAATTACACGGAAACTGTATTCATTTAAACACTGCCTGGCCCATTTGTTTCAGCCTCTTATTATCTAATTCTCACATCTTGCTTTAACCCATATTTAGTAATCTGTGTAGCACCACGAGGTGGTCGCTTACCAGGAGAGATCTTAACCTGCGTCCATCTCAGAGAGGAGAAGCATGGCGACTGTCTATGGCGACTGTCTGAAGCATCTGCCTCACTCCCAGCATCCTGTTCTGTCTACTCCACCCACCTATATTCTGACCTATTGGGCCAAGCAGTTTCTTTATTAATTAACCAATGAAAGTCCTCCATCACACACCCAGCCTTGTGAGGAACATGGGCTGACACTCCTGTACTCAGAGGCGAAGGACACTGGAGGGGAATATTCTAGATATTCTGTGGAGTTCAGAGACAGAGGGTTTTCTGTCTCTGAACACCAGCAAGCTCTCCCTTGGAAGTCCTCCTTTTCCAGCCCTCACAGCCCTCTGTGGTTTGATGCAGTCAGTTCACAGCACAGCAAAGGGGCCACGTGTTAACGTTTTCAAACCAGTTGTCCTAAGAGTTAAACGATATACAGTTTTGTCAATCATGCCTCAATAAAGCTGCGGAAAAGTTAATCCCACCGCTTCCTACTCTGCTTGTCCTTACAGGTTTGAATACTTCAGTAAGATCGGCTTCCGTTTTAATGGTCTCAGGTGTTCCGCCGCCATCGCTCCATGCCAAGGCCTCGCTGGGCTTTCTCTTCATGGTGACAAGTGCCTCTCGTGCAATTAAGAATATTTACACTTAAGCGCGGAAGTGCGCACACAACGCAGTATCAAGAAGATAAGCGGGCCGGGCAGTGGAAAAGAACCCGGGTGACGTGGGAAACCCTTCCAAGGACGTTCTTGGTTCAAACTCCCAGGCTGTTTGCCCTTGACCTCATGACATCATCAGCCCTGAACAGGAAATAACGCATCCGCCACCCCTTATTTTTCTTTATTTTTTTTTTAACCCTGGGTTACAACAGCAGCCGCTTGAGAGAAAAGCTCCTGGCTGAGGGGCGAGTCGCACAAGTTCTGGAAAGCCAAGTGTTCAAGGCAACGTCGTCTTTATAGGCTGGTGCTCAGAACAGGGCCACAGCCTCGCTCCAGAAGAGAGACTTTAAAAAATGAAAAATACCTGCAGGGTACAAGGCAGGTTCAAAGGCCGAGTGCCAAACCTACCTCATGAGAACCCACCCGCTCTCGCCTCCAGCTGCTGCCTCAGAGGCGCCGGGCCGGTAGAAGCCCGGAAGGAACGGCGTTTCCACCGGAGACCACAGGGCGGCAGTAGAGGACAAGGAGAGAGCCTGGACCATGGGGCGGACCAGGGGAGCAGCGCCAAAAAAGACACTGCGAAAGAGACAAGGCAGGAGGAACAGAATGATTAGGGGAAGACTAACCACAGTGATCCCTCATGTGTGAACGAACAATCACAACCTGTAAGTTGCTGTGCACTCGATTTATCATGTAGAGAGTTATGCAAACCGAGGATGAGCTGTCCAGACGTTAGGACCACGAGATGTTGAGTGGTCAAGTCCTTCAGCTTCCCTGGCCTTGCTTCGCTTCCTTTCCTCACACGGTTGCTGCAAGGAAATGGGATAACATATCCAGTGTCCTAGGACAGGGCACACCAACTGCCATCTTGGTGATGACGTCACCGATGCCCTTTTCTGAATGTTCACAAGAAGGGCCCCTGGGTTTCAGGTTTTTAAACTGCTATTGATGAAGGGGGAGCATTCCCCTCATATTACAGATGGAGCAACTGAGACCTGAATGACTGAAGGACTTAGCACCCCAATTAAATGCCAGGGAAATGCCAGGGTCAGTCCACTTTGTCCTTTCTTCCGCTATACCCTCCCACATATCAGGGGACGGAAAGTGCCTGCTCATGCCAAGTTCTTCACTTCCCGTCCTGTGTAGCCGGCACTCGGCCTGGGGCTGAGCCTGCCACTCAGGTGACAAGGGTGCCTGTTGGTACAGCGAGCTGCATTTGATCCCCAGGAATCACTCAAGTCCTGGCTCAGGTACTTACTACCACACAAGCCGTCTCTCTTGTAGGAGCCTGCCTTCCGCGGCAGGGTAGAATGAGGAGCCCAGCCATGCACACAGATAGTCTAACAGGGACTTGGTTAATGCCTGGAAGGACAAAGAACGAGATCCCTGGGTCCTGTGCTGTAATGGAGCAGATCTTCACCTTTAATATCTGCACCTTTAATAAAATCTACTTCTTGCTTCTCTGTGTCCTCAGAGATACACAATACTTAAACCATTAGCCTTTACAGCCAAAAATAGTAACGTGGGGACAGAGGCCCTTTGCCAAGCATGCACGCCAAGAAGGCATGTGCATCAAGAAGGCATGCGCATCAAGAAGGCATGCACGGGACTAAACCTAACTATAGAAGGGGAGTGAGCTCCAAAGCTTACTTCAAGGAGCCTTGGGGCCAGCTTTGCGAGGCTGTGCCCATCCCTAACAGATGACCCCAGACTTTATCTCACAGAGTCAACCGTGTCCCCTAAACAAATGACCTCCCGCCAGCCATCTCATCCGCCTCCACCGGCCTTACTCTTGTGTCCCTGTCTGTCTCTGAAAATGGGGGGAGGTTTCCTCCTGCAGAAAGCGACTCCTCACTCATGCACCCCTTTGTTTATCGGCCCCCTCCCCCTTCCTCAGCAACACAACCTACAGATGCTGCTTTACCTCGCACCCCCTTTTCTCCAGCACTGGGAATTTCCTAAATGAACGAGAGAAACATTTCTAATTGCTCGACCTGCAGCAGCCTGAAGCACACTGACCTTTCCTTGTTCCAGAACCTTCTATACCCGTACTCTTTTGACACCAGTCTCCGGGTGTCCCTTCTCCTCCTCCATAGATTATGCTTCTCTCCAACTACCTCCAGGCCTCTCTGTGCTGAGTGTAGACCCCACACACCAACTGCCCCCTCTCCATTTCTACCCTCGTGTCTCACAGAGCCTTCCAGCTCAAAATGCAAACTGAGCAGACTCGCTGCTCCGGGCCTTTGTAGTCTCGATATTCAGTCAACCGAACCTGAAGGGTCCGCGCGTGACTTGGTGCTGTTCTCATTCCGCCCTCCAAAATAAGCTCGGGAGACAGTTCTCCACCAGCAGAGGGCACTCAACACCACATTCCTGCAGGGCCGGGCTCGGAAGTCTTTCTGCTTGCCCCAGACGCTCTAAGAGGTTCCCTCTAGCTCTCGCTGCCCTCTGCGCCCAGCAGATCACACACACATGCTCCTTCACTGACAACCGACAACCCAGCAGCCTGCAGATGCAAAGGTAGAGCTGTGGGGCTGTGGAGAGCACGTGGTTTTTAGATGATTCACTACCAGCTGCATGAGCCCCCTAAGGCTTTGCTGCAAAAAGCCACAAACAATAGAAGTTTATCCTCTGGCACTCCTGGGGAGTGGGGGCACCTTCCTAGCTTTCCCTGGCTCCTTTGTTATGTCTCTGTCCCTAATATCTGACCATGGATCTCCCTCCCTGGAATGGCTCTGCTCCCAAGGACACCTCTCAGTGCAATGGAAACTCCATGGCATCTACAAGAGTGACCCCTAGAGAAGCAATGGAGGACATGAATCCCAAACCCTCCATCTTCTATAACAAGGCGAGGCCTCACATAGAAGTATTGGGACACCAGCCCAACCACAAAACCTTCGACCTACAGCTTGTCCTGTCTGCAGAGTATTCTGGGACAGGAGCCTAGCAGAATCCTCATCAGAAAGACCAAGTACACTTCATCCAGCAATTGATGGGACCAGATGCAGTGTCCCACAGCCAAACGTTAGGCAGACCTCAGGGAGTCCTGGGGAGGAAGCAGAGGAAAGATTAGAGGAACCAAAGGGGTCAGGGATACCACAAGAACATGGCCCACAGAATCAATTGTCCGGGACTCATGGGGGCTCACAGAGATAAGGGAATCTGTAGGAGACTGACCTACATCTTCTGCATATATGTTATGGCTGAGTAGCTTGGTATTCCTGTGGGACCCCCCAACCGTGAGAGCGGGGGCTGTCTTTTGCCTACCTGTGGGACTCTTTTCCTCCTACTGGGTTGCCTCATTCAGCCTTGATGTGATGGTATGTGCCTGGTCTTACTGCAACTTGCTATGCCGTGTTTGGTTGTAATTTCTGGAATGTAACAGGCTTTCTTGGACCACCAACCAACTCCCAAATCAACATCCACCAGCGCTGCCTATCCCTCTACTGCCTAACTATTGGCCAGTCAGCTTTTTATTAGACCAATCAGGTGCCTTAAGCAGGCAAAGCAATACATCTTTACTAGTTAAACAAATGCAGAATAAATAAATGTAATACATCTTTATATACTAAAACAAATGCAAGACATCTTTACATAGTTAAACAAGTACAGCATAAACAAATGCAGCACACCTTTACATGGCTAAAGTAATATTTCACAACACTGGGAGGTCTGTTTTTTTCTAATGGGAGATGAAGGGACTGTGGATCTGGGGGATAGGAAAGGGGGGAAGTAACTGGGGGGCAGAAGGGAGGGGAACTATGGTCGGGATATAATATATAAGAGAAGGATAGATAGATGATTGATAGATAGATAGATAGATGATAGATAGATAGATAGATAGATAGATAGATAGATAGATGATAGATGGATGGATGGATAGATAGATAGATAGATAGATAGATAGATAGATAGATAGATGATAGATTAGATAGATGGATAGATAGATAGATGATGATAGATAGATGGATGGATAGATAGATGATGATTGATAGATAGATAGATAGATAGATAGATAGATAGATAGATAGATAGATGATTGATAGATAGATTAGATAGATGGATAGATAGATAGATGATAGATTAGATAGATGGATAGATAGATAGATGATGATAGATAGATAGATAGATAGATTAGATAGATAGATGATAGATAGATAGATAGATAGATAGATGGATGATAGATAGATAGATAGATGATAGATAGATAGATAGATAGATAGATAGATAGATAGATGATAGATGATAGATAGATAGATAGATAAGATAGATAGATGATAGATAGATAGATAGATGATAGATAGATAGATAAGATAGATAGATAGATAGATAGATAGATAGATAGATAGATAGATAGATAGATGATAGATAGATAGATGATAGATGATAGATAGATAGATAAGATAGATAGATGATAGATAGATAGATAGATGATAGATAGATAGATAAGATAGATAGATAGATAGATAGATGATAGATAGATAGATAGATAGATAGATAGATAGATAGATAGATAGATAGATAGACAGAAAGACAGAGCCCAGATCTGCCCCCATGCCATCCTCATCTCAGATTCCCGCATGGCCATCAGCTGGGAAGCAGTCTTCTCAAAGGCATTACCAGGCTCTCAGCTCTCTGCTCAGGACAGCCCCTCCTTAAGGTAACTGCAACAAATGCAGTCTCAGGCAAACTCGGGCTCCTGAAAGCTGCTCGTCGCTGTGAGCAGGAGGAAGTAGCAGAATAGAGGTGTTTCCACTGTCAGCTCGATCACGGCTCTCTACTATTATCTGCCTCGTTCCTACAGGAGCCTTCATCCGATGCTGATGACATATTTGTCTCTATGTGACACTGTCCACGCGTTCATCTATCTACCACTCTGCCCCCCCACACACACACACACCTCAGTGTCTTCATCATTCCCGAGCGTGCCTCTCCACCTTTCAAATGCCATCATCCTCAATGCTCTAAGGACTTCCTCTGACTACCAGAATCCATCTCTGCCACCCTGTGTCGGTTCTCAACCCCAGCCATCAGAACACGTGCCCTCTCAAGGGTTGCTGCAGTTCCCCAACAGGGGGCGCTCCAGCCACTCATGCTCCCATTGGCTCTCTGACCTCTTGCCCCCACTGTTCCCTGTGGTGGAATCATCAGGACAGGCTTCAGGAAGAAACGAAATTCGAAGTCCCAGGCCTGACCAGCTTGTGGTATTCATCTCCACAGGCCGCAGAACATAGGAGTGATGAGTGAACCCACAGAAAGAATATTAATTAGTCAGTAATTTATTCAGCTATTAGGATGGAGGTATGGCTCCTTGGTAGAATGCTCACCTACCATGTACAAAAAGAAAGGAAGGAAGGAAGGAAGGAGGGAGGGAGGGAGGGAGGGAGGGAGGGAGGAAGGAAGGAAGGAAGGAAGGAAGGAAGGAAGGAAGGAAGGAAGGAAAAAATCTACTAATTAATGTTGCATGGAGCAGCTCCTCTCCAGCCCAGGCCTGGGGCAGGTGCTGGGATGCGGTGAGGAGTTCCCCATGCTTTTTATCCTAAAGCCTCACAGTCTGGGAAGACCAACTGCCGCTGGAACCCTACAACATGACCCTGAAAAATCTTTGGAATATTAAGAAGGCAAGAAGAGCCCAGTCTAATAAAGGGAGAAAACCACAGTGGATGCGCCGCAGTTTATCCACACAGCAAATATCCCCCGAGCACTTGCTCCAGCCTCCTGACGTGGACACAGATGTGTGAACTGCAAACAGACCACCACGAGAGCCGCGGTCCCACAGCGAGCACAGGGTGGGAGGCGGTGCTTGGAGGGGGCAGGGGTCACTTGAGCTGCCTTCGAGCACACAGCAAAAAGGGAAATCATCCCACCAAAGGAAACTGCAGAGGGAGGAAGGGGGGGAGATGAAACGGGTCTGCTCGGGGAAGCAAAGAGTGAGTGGGTGTGGCCAGGGCAGGCCAGAGGACCCAGAAGGGAGAAGTGGACCCGACAGGACAACCTGAGACTTTTGAGTCTCTTGAAGACTCCAGTTTCTCCTCTGCAGAATGAACATCCTAGTAAAACATGCTTGTGCAGGAGATCTCTGCAGTGTTTGGAGCTTTGTGGGCCCTGTGGGAAGCAGGGATTCCCTTGTTCTGAGAATCACGGGGTTTTAAGAAGCATGTGGCTCAGTTGGTGTGCGGCCCGGGGACACCGGTGAGGGCTACTGTGACCAGATATTGGCCAGAGGTCACAGCAGCTCGCACCTTGCCAATAGCTTCTGTGTCTGTGACAGCTTTCTCGGTCACGTGCCCTTAGGGTCTGGGTGGTGTAGCTCACTGTGGAGGGAATAATAGGGAAGAATATGTAGGGAAAACCCATGCAACTGATTGTCACAGGTGTGCCAAGAACACACAGTGGGAAAGGATGTCTCTTCAACACATGGCTTATAGAAACTGAGTATCTATATGCAGAAAAAATTAAATTGGATCTTACTCAAAATGGAATGAAGATTAAAACAGAACCCATACAACCACTAGTCTACACAATGATGCTTTTGTGGTCTACACCAGAATTGCAGGTAACACATGCAAGAAAAGACATGGAGACTGCACCAAACTGCGAAGATCCACACAGCAAGAGCTGTTTGCTCAACAGAATGCAAAGATAACCCACAGAATGGGAGACACATTTGCAAATCAAACATCTGACTTGGGGCTTAAATACCCCAAATACCCGAGGAACCAAAACTCAATAATAAATGAATGCACACTCATCCCTTAAAAGTGAGTGAAGGGGCCGGGCGGTGGTGGCGCGCGCCTTTAATCCCAGCACTCGGGAGGCAGAGGCAGGTGGATCTCTGTGAGTTCGAGACCAGCCTGGTCTACAGAGCTAGTTCTCCAAAGCCACAGAGAAACCCTGTCTCGAAAAACCAAAAAAAAAAAAAAAAAAAAAAAAAAAAAAAAAAAAAAAAAAAAAGTGAGTGAAGGGTCTGAGCAGACATTTCTCAAAATAAGATATACAAACGGTCAACTAGCACATGAAGAGATATTCAGTGTCACTAGCCACCAGGAAAATGCCAAACCCTGCGAGATAGGCCTCGCACCTGTTAGCGTGGCTGTTCCCAAGAGATAAAAGATAGCAAGTGCTGGCCAAGAGTGTGGAGGGGGCACCTTATACGCTGTGGGGGAGGGGAGATGTAGATTGGCACAGGCTTCATGGGAAACAGTGTGGAGGTGCTTCTAAGAGTTTAACATAGAACTGCATGTATTCTAGCAGCCCCGCTTCTGGGTATACATCTCAGAGAGACGGCTTCACCTCCACGTTCATGTCAGCATCGTTTACATTAACCAAGGGACAGCCAACCGGCAATTGGGTGGATAAAGAAAACATGGCGGAATGTTATTTAACATTTAATGAAAGGAATTCTACCATTTGGTCCAACGTGGTTGTGACGTAATGAAATTGGCCAAATACTCACAGCCTCACTTACCCTAGGCTTCTGGAACACTGACCAGAGTAGAAGTGTGAATAGGAAGCAATGTTCTAAATATGTAAGTGTTTGCATGTCATGTTCACCCAAATGAGGCTGGGGAGAAAAAAAACAGCAGGCTTGGCAACCCCTCCTCCTCCTATCTGTAATGAGCTTGGTGATTTGTTGTAGGGCTTTGGGGAAAGGAAATACCACGCCCTAAACATACTTGGCTGTGCCACTGTAGAGTCCTTCCTGAGGGGCCCTCAGGGCCTTAATCACCGGCTCTGGATCTGAGAGTTGGCTCAAGCCTGGTTCTGATTGCCCGCTGAGGCAGCTGGTTGTTGGTCCCCCTCTTCTGTACTCTTGATAATTTTTGGTTTAGAAGTCAGCACTGAGCTGGCTAGCCAAAGGGCTCCTCTCTAGAAACACAGTGACATATTAGCCCTCAGACAGAGCTCTGAGGCAAGGTCTTGGATTACCGTTCTGGTGCCCTCCCTGGCCTCTTACAGCTCAGAATTCTGCCTTTGCATTGCTACAGAGCAGCCTGGCTTCACAGCTGCACGGCTTCCAGAGACCCAGTTCCCCGGAGTGTGTCCTGTTCATAGCGCACAGAGAAAAACGGGGGTCTTGAGCCCCAAAACAACAAAACCTTGGGAAAGACGCAGTTTCACGCATGGGCTCCTGGTTCCTCCTGGTGTGCATCCGTGCCTGCGGTCCTGATGTCTGTGAGCATCAACACGGAGACAGCGCTTCATCAGGCGATGCTGAGATGAGACCACACGTCATGGGCGGCGGAGGGAGGCGTGTGATGGGGAAAGCAGGAGGACAGCTGTCATTTGGAAGACGTTTGTATTCAGTGAGGGCATGACCTCCCGAAGATGGGAAGCTACTCTTTGTAAAAATCCAGGGAGGGGCTTTATCAACTTATAGACTTAGGGAAATGTGGGATTGTTGGGTTCTCAAACCTGAGCCCCAAATCTCAGAGTCCTATTTCTTTTGAGGGGGAGTCTTGAATTGTTAGGGGTTGTGGATCCAGTCTTCTATGCAATTTAATTATGTTTACAATCAAATACTGATCTCCAACGTTTTTTAGAAGTTCTATTATGAATCAATTACTCTCTTAATTTTCTTTGCAACTCGTCCATTGCGTATAAAAATGCAGCAGGAGCTGGGACTTCAGAAAGCGGTAGAGTGCTTGCCTAGTACAAGCAAGGCCCTGGGTCCAAGTTCCCATTCGACCAAAAAGAAAAGACAGAGAGACCACTGAGGCTTGTACTCTGCTGCTATATTCCAGAGCTTTCTGAGGTTATTTATTAGTTCTAGCAGTCTTTGCACTGGGTGTTCCGGGCCTTTTTTTTTTTTACACATGATGGCGTCAGCTGCAGACAACGCGTTCAGTCCTCTCCTGTCAATCTTGATGACTCTTCCACTGTCCAGTTTCTCTGGCCACGACATCCAGTACTGAGTGCAGAAGTGGTTACAAACTTGTACCAATCTTTCCTCCATTAGTGAGAATACTGTAAACTATGTGTTAATATTAGTATAATATTTTAAATATATTTGTAGTTACACCAGATTATATAAAGGTCGGGATCATGCGAGTACGCAATGTTCTTTGAGCACATCCCCTCAGCATCACACTGCCCTCCCCTTCCCACTCTTCCCCCTTCCTATGAGTCCCATTTGTCCCCCAGTTTCAGCGCGGCTTTATGCCATCAGCACATACGTGGTTTTGTATTATCTGTAAAGTACAGGGCCTACTGATGAGGGGAAGCATTTGTCCTTCCCAGACTGATGTAACTCCCTGAACAGAACCATCTCCAGTTGCATCGACTTTCCTGCAAACGGTATAGCTTCATCCTTCTTCGTGGCTGAAAAATCCTTTGACCCAACTTGCTTCGCTATGCAAGTGCCGATCCCCGTGTTAACCTGATGCATACTCCAGGCTGGCCTCGAACTCACAATCTCCTACCATGAAGAAACAGTCAGATGAATACTGAAGTGGTGAGCTCCATTAGACTAAATGGTACTGCTTCCCTGGGAAGCCCACTGAGATGTCTGCATCTGTGTCTACTTGGGAGAGGACCAGAGAATCCAGCAGGGAGTGGGACAGTACTTCAGGGAAGAGAAAGAGCCAGTGCTGGGCTTGTTGCTAAGACAGCTGTCACCATGGACCATTGGAACCTCAGTCCCGAGGGGAAACCCCAGGAAGTGGCACAAAATACGAGACTCAGGATTATCCCACCAAAAGAGCAAGAGAGCTGGAGAGTTTGTAAAAGTCACAAGTGGGGACTGGCTCCTGCTCTGGGTTTGTCTATAAGCAAGTGGCACATTCTCCATCACCTATACTTTACACACGTGATGCCTGCAGACATTTTCAATGTTAAAAGTCCTTCCTTACTAGAAGTAATTATCTTCAGTAATTATTATGAAATATAAAGAAAAGTAACAGAAATAGTTAAATAGAAGACAGACACAGCGAACTTTCTTTTGTTGAATTTTGGATGTTTAACCATGCTATTAAATAATGATGATGATGATGATAATGATGATGATGATGATGATGATGATGATGATGGGTTCAATTCCAGTGGTGGTGGCGGCGCACGCCTTTAATCCCAGCACTCAGGAGGCAGAGGCAAGCGGATCTCTGTGAGTTTGAGGCCAGCCTGGTCTACAAAGCAAGTTCCAGGACAGCCAGGACTGTTACATAGGGAAACCCTGTCTCAAAAAAGACAAAAGCAAAAATAAACAAAACTCAAAGATTCAGTTCCAAAGGGAAAAGTAAAGATGAATGCTTTCTAAACACCCACATAGATTTTAGGGGAGGCTACTCCTGTGACCCCTTCACAGTAGGAACCTCTACCACTGCAGCCTTCATAAACCTCACTTTTGCGACTTTGTCAATGGCGTCATTAAATGACCAGTATCACTTACTCACGTGACACACCCATGTTAAGTGGACAGTGTGGCCTACTCATCGCCTTTACTTCTTTCTACTAATCTAAAATTTTCAAAGTTTCTTTTACATGAAATAGCTGCATAAATACTTTGATAGACATTCGTTTAAGTTTTTACACTCGTGTGTGTGTGTGTGTGTGTGTGTGTGTGTGTGTGTGTGTGTTGTGTGCACAGGCATGCCAAAGCATTCATGTGGAGGTCGAAGGCTACCTTGTGGGAGTTGGTTCTCTTCTTTCACCCTGTGGGCCCCAGGGACTGAATTCAGGCTGCGTAGCTAGTGCGCTTACTCTCTGAACCATCTTTGCCAGGCATTTGGTACAAATTCTCAAAAACCATTTCACAATTCCAGAAGTGACGGGGACACATACGGGAGGAATCAAATTTTCTTTGTAGACGCAAACATTCCTTTGATTCATTCTGAAATCCTGATAGTCTCCTTCAAATGTTGATCCTTTTCCTCCCTTGTGTACATTCCTTTCCCTTTATGTTACGTAACTGACAGCTTGGCTCTAAGTTTGACTGTCCGCTTGACCCAATTTAAAAGAAGAAACTGAAGAACTGCCCCCAATCAGACTGGCCTGCGGCCATATCTGTGACAGATTGTCTTGTTTCATGATTCATGTGTGAGGGCCCAGTCCACTGTGGGTGGCTCAACCCCTAGGCAGGTGGGCATAAGCTGCGTAAGAAAGCCAGCTGAGCATAAGACCGGGAGCAAGTCAGTAAGCAGCATTCCTCCATGCTTTCTGCGCCAGCTCCCGCGTTGGCTCCCCTCAGTGATCAACTGTGACCTGGAAGTGTAAGCACCCACCCCCAAGTCGGTTCTGGTCATGTGTTTGTCACAGCATCAGAATGAGACTAGAATAGCCTTCATCACAACTGCAGCTTTCTGATATTAAAAGTGGAACTTCTCTATATGTTCTCCAATGCTGATTTCAGCTCTTTACAAAGATCCTTGTGTTTTAGTAAGTCCACTTAAAATTTCAAGCCAAATAATTAAATATGATTCTGAAAACAAATCATGTGGAACGAAAAAGAAATTATGAGTGGGAAGTCTTGTCTATTCTAAGGTGTGCGCTGTTTCCAAAGTTAACCCTAACTGTTCAAATCGTTCAAATCGTTCTTGTGCCCATGGGATATTTTGACTGTACTCTGGCACTCCCGAGACTGCCAACAAAGTTAAACCGTGACTCACGGGGGGGGGGGGGGGAGTCAACATTCAGCTGGCCGGAATTAACTATAGCATGAATCCAGATCAGGCAGAGAGGCACACGAAGGATAGGGAGGGGCTTAGAAAGATTCTCCGGCCTTTTCCATCTGGAAGTGTGGAGAAGCAGGGTCAGCTGATCGTTCCTCTGTTGCTCTTTGGCGCTAACAGGTTTTTACCCCAATATCTGACTCCTGAGTTTTATTTAATAATAGAACAGCTTAAGTCTCATTCATCTGCTGGGACAATCATGTCATGGCTACGCCTACAACCAGCGGCCTTTTTCCTTCTCTTTGTTTTCTAGTGCTGGGTTTCCAGGGCAAGGCCTCGGGCACGTGAGGTACGTGGTCTGCCACTGAGTGACATTGCCAGCCACAACTTCAGTATTTTTTAAGATTTATTATGTTTATGTGTGTGGATATGCATGTGCTTGAATGAATTTATATGCACCATGTGTGTGCAGGTGCCCATGGTGGTCAGAGGGTGTCAACTCCGGAGTTACAAGTTGATAGCTCTGAGCTGCGTGGCAGGGGTGAGGGCTGTGAGCTGCGTGGCAGGGGTGAGGGCTGTGAGCTGCGTGGGATGAGTGACTTGAGCTGCGTGGGATGGGTGAGAACTACAGGTTTGTTTATTTTAATAGATAAACTGAAATTTAAAGAATGAATTCTGTTTGTGTGTCTCTTTATTTGAAACAAGGTCTCATGTGACCTTGGCAGGCTTAGAGCTCCCAATTTATACCAGGTTGGCCCCAAATTCAGAGATCTACCTGTTTCAGCCTCCTCCAGAGTGCTAGGGATTAAAGAGATATGCCACCACACCCAGCAGATTTTGGGGATTTGGGGCAGGGAGGGAGTTAGTTTTTGTTAGTTTGCAAATTTGGGGAGGAATGACACACATTTTTTAAAAACAAAACAAAGACAAGTCCCTGTGAGCCTCCACGTGGTTCCACCCGCCTGGACTCAGAAAGTTGGAACTTCTTCTTTTTACTTCTTTTGTCTGTTTCTCACGGGAGTGGCCAGTACGTACCTAAGCATTTTCTGGTGCTTTTTAGGATTCCTTGCTCTTTCTCCAAAGCCTTTCTCCCTGCCATGTAGATGTTGGTCAGACGCGTGGCTGCCCTCCATGCTGGCTTAACACCAATGCCATCTTTTCCCTTCTCATCTGCATCTTCTTCCCCATCAGCTGCTGAGATCCACAGCTGCTCCTTTCTCCTTATGAAAGCCGATGGAGTTACTAAGAAAGTTGCCTTCTTTGAACAGACTTGACTTAGTTTCCCTTTCAAACTTTCCCTGCCTTTGACTTCTTGAATCGGTAGAGAAAACAACCCTGTTCCTGCTCCCATAGACAGTTATCGTGAGGGTTCAGCCAAGATTTTACCCCACCCCCACCCCATACAGACACACACACACACACACACACACACACACACACACACACGCATGCATGCACACACGCTCATTAGACTCATTATGTGCCCAGCCAAGCCATGAGAACAGTTGTGATCACTCAAGCATCTCTCTTAGCTTCTGGGAACAGGGGCGCCCCGAGCCGTGAGCAGCGTGGCTGAACTCTCCGGCTTGTATTCCTTACTCCCCTTTCTGTTCAGGATGGGAAAAACAGTAAACCTTCTGCCCTCACCAAAAATAGGAAAGTTCCTTCCAGACCCTTGGGTCAAAGACAGCATCACATGATACTGTTCCTTACTTGTCTCTATTAGTGAGACACGCGCTCTTTCAGGGGAATTGATACAGAACTGAAAGAGAAGGGGAACTTGCATTTTTTGCCTCCCCAACCTTCTTTTCCAAAAGGCTTGGCCTCTCACCCTGCTATGTCTCTTGCCCTCTTGCCGTGAGTTCAAAGGACTTCTGAAGGAATGAGAGGAAAAGAATCAGGGACCATCCTGAATTAATCAAGGCCTGCAGAATGGACTCCTAAATCCTGGCAATATACCACTCTCAACCCTGTCCCTAATGGGGAACCCTCTCTAAAGAGGGCTCCAATATTAGGAACCCCAAAGCATCACTCAGACTACCCTAGAATTTCTCACTGGGGAGACTTCAGATCAGATTTAGGGGAAAGAAGGGAAACAGACAGGGGCTTGGTTGGCATGGGCATGTTCAAAGGCCAAAATGGCAGGTGCCAGACAGTTGCTTTTCTAACTAGGTAAAAGTGCCACACAAAGCTACCAAGGCTTTAAATCAAAATTAACTGTTTTTCTGGATAGATCTGACTGTCCTGGAACTTACTCTGTAGACCAGGCTGGCCTCGAACTCACAGAGATCCGCCTGCCTCTGCCTCCTGAGTGCTGGGATTAAAGGCATACATCACCCCCACCCAGCTGAATTAACTATTCTTAACAAATTGGTTTCTTTCTTTTTTTTCCAACAAATTGGTTTCTAGGGATCTTGAATTTCTGACAACTTGGAAGGTCACAGCTCTGTCTGCTTTCAGCCCACACCACACTTAGGTGGTACCCAATGAGGCTAAATTTATTTTTCCAACCTTCCTAGTTTCTCCATCTATTCCTAGAGCAATAGTACCAGCCATGGACACTGAATACACTTCCCCATTCCTACTGCTTCACGCTTAGTTTCTTTTGACATCTGTGCCTAGAAGTCAAGCGGGGATCCAAACGAAATACAGATGACAGCACTTGGTGCCTAGTTATTATTGGTGGTTAGACATGTGGACTTCCATTCCTTGAGTTAAGATCATAGAATTCCTTCCTCTGTTTCTTTACTTTGCTATTTTGGGCCCAGATACTTCAGGATGCTTTCTCCTGCTATTTGATGCTAACCTAACTTTACTGTTTGTTTAGAGAAGAGGGTTAACTGTCCTCATTTAATCTGAGAGATGTGTAGATCCTGTGGGTGGTGTGGGAAGTCCTTCTGTCTATGTGTTGCTTTTATTGGTCAATGAATAAAGAAACTACCCCGGCCTGTGATAGGACAGAGTAGAGCTAGGCAACGAAAACTAAACTGAATGCTGGGAGAGAGAAGGTGGAGTCACGAGAAGCCATGCAGCTGCCACCAGACAGTCATGCCGAAACCTTGCCAGCAAGCCACAGCCACAGGGCGATACACAGTTTAATAGAAATGGGTTAATTCTAGATGTAAGAGCTAGGAATACACGTAAGTGATTGGCCAAGCAGTGATTCAATTAATACAGTTTCTGTGTGGTTATTTCAACTCTGGGCAGCTGGGAATGAACAATCAGTCTCTGCCTACACATGGAAACTGATAATCTTAGAGGGAATGGGCCAGTTTTTATCATGGACCTGAGCCCACCGGCAGAAAGCAACCTTGTGCAACCTTGTTGCATTGACCACCATCTTTGATAATGGTGTTACCAAGATGGTAGTTACTGAAGCGACTGACTACTTGACTTGGTCACCAAGTCATGAAGACCGTGGCAACCACACAGCATGTCAATATGGTGGCACTCATAAAACTTCCAGTACCTCTGAGCCCTCAGGAAATCACTGAAGCCATAGAACTTCCTATGCCATGGGCATAGAAGGTGTTTCCAAGGAAGAGGAGGTAGAGTATAGAGTTGTGGAGGGACAAAGGGGAGAGGAGGAGGACTGAATGAGGAAGGGAATGGGAGAACAGGAGGGAGTATGAGGAGGGACTTGCTAACACTCACGGCCTTTTGAGGAGCCATACAGAAGCCTGCTGCTGTACAAGTGCCCTAAAATATGAGCATGTGTGAAAAGAATTTAAATGGAGCCTCTGTATAGTGGGAAAGACAAGGCCCCAACTAGACACCTTATGCCACCAAGTAAAAACTTCAGTGCCAGGAATGGCTTGCGCATTATTGAGCCATTGGCTAGAGGGGTCCCACTGACTACCCCAAGCATTGCAACCTATTGCCAAAGGCTATTGGTCACTCCCCAGAATCTGGTGGGAAAGATCTGTTGCTGAAGACACAACTTACGTCACTGAACAGAGAGATGCAGCCGGTGCTTAGCCGGGAGCTTCCCCTACTGACTGGCCTTCATGGCACTGGCAGGTACTTTGTGTGCTTGAGAAGAGAAAAATCATCGTCAATTTCACCCAGCTCCATAACCTTCTGCTGCAACAGAGACCTGCTTACAATAGATGATGTTGTGGGAGTCACCGATGGGTCCCTTTTTGATTGGATCTGAGGCCCGTTCCATGAGACGAAACCTATGCCTGACATCGATAGGGTGTCCACGACCTGGAGACTAGATGGATTACAGGCCAAGGGAAAAGCCTCCTACCATTGCTCTGCTGAGAGACATGGTGACAGAATGAATCCTGTGTCGCACACAAAGTACCTTCCAGCACCGTGAACGCCAGTCAGTAGTGGTGAGGCTCTCAGCTGGGCACCAGCTTGATGACTGTTCAATGGCATAAGTGTCTTCTCCTCAGCATTTGGTCATTTCCATCCGGTTACAGAGAGTGACCGATGGCCTCTGGAAATTGTGATCCATAGAGCAGAACAACACTCAGCCCCCGTCAGAGAAGCTTCTTCCTTCATAGATGGCAGTTGACAAAGAGACCCACTACTGGACAGTGTGCAGGAAACAGAGACTCTTGAGCCCTCAGTCCTAAACGGGCTATCTTTAGCAAACCCTTCTCCTTAAGGCTCAGGGATCTGTGCAGAAGAGGGGGTGGAAAGAATTTATGAGCCAGAGGCGGTGGATGATTTCAAGGAAACCGTGTCTTCTGGACACAACAGGACCGACGCATGTCTGAACTCCCAGAGACTGTGGCTGCACTCACAAGACCTGGGTTCAGGCCAGACAAAATCCCAGCACTGAGACAGGGCAGAGAACCCAATGCTCCATCCCTAACCTAGAAAGTATTTGCAATTGACATCTGCTGGGAAGGGAGAATTGGCTTCCTCCGGAGGAGTGGCTCAGGGTTTATCAACCATGCTCCAGCACAGGCTCAAATCATACTCCATGGTTTGTGTGTGCTTTGTTTGCTTGGGTATTTTTTTGTCTTTTTAATTTTATTTTTTCTTTTGAGTTTATCTGTTTTGATTTTTGTTTGTTTTGTTTTTTGTTGGTTTTCCCTGACTTTTTTCTTTTGAGAGAGAGAGAGAGAGAGAGAGAGAGAGAGAGAGAGAGAGAGCATGTGTGAGTTCACCAAGTTGGTGAGTGGGGGAGGGGTCTGGGAGGAGTTGGGGGGGAGGAGAAAGAGCATGATCAAAATACACTGTACAGAAAAAAATTTTAAATAAAAAATTGGGGGCTTTGAGACAGGGTCTCCCTATTATATAGCCCCTGGTGCCCTGGAATTTTCTATGTGGACTAGACTGACTTTGATAAATAAAATATTTTAAAAGTTGTCGGTGGTTTCTGGTCAGCTGGGGCTAAAGAACAAACTCTGATTAATGAAAGATCAGCATCACTGAGGCAAAGTCTTCTGGGAAGTGTGTCCTAAGGATCGGCGCAGAGAGTCTGTGGTCCAGGGGACCCGAGGTTACATCTGGAGTGGGAGTGGGTAGACGAACTTAACAGTGTATAAAAGTCTTCCACACAGTCCTGGTTTTGAAGCAGTCACAGAGCACAGCTGAGGATTGCCATCGTATGTCAGGGTTGGAGTCCCTGCATAGAGGCCGGGCAGCTGTCCCAGCTAGTTTTAATGTCCACTTGACACAAGCTAGTCATCCAAACAGAGGGAACTTCCATTGAGAAAACGCTTCCAGGGCTGGAGAGATGGCTCAGTGGTTAAGAGCACTGACTGTTCTTCCAGAGGTCCTGAGTTCAATTCCCAGCAACCACATGGTGGCTCACAACCATCTGTAATGAGATCTGGCGCCCTCTTCTAGCATGCAGGCATACATGGAGGCAGACTGTTGTAACATAATAAATAAGTAAATCTTTTAAAAAAAATGTCTCCATAAAATCAGGCTGCAGGCAAGCCTGTAGGGCATTTCCTTAATTAGTGATTGATGTGTGAGGGCCCATTGTGGTGGGATCACTCTGGACTGGTGCTCCTGGGTTCTATAAAATAAGCAGATGATTAAGCCATGAAGAGCAAGCACAGTAAGCAGCTCTCCTCCATGGCCTCTGCAGCAGCTCCTGCTTCCAGGTTCCTGCCCTGATGGCCTTCAGTGATGAACTGTGATAGGAAGAGTGAGTGTAATAAACCCTTTCTTCCCCAGCTTGCTTCTGGTCACGTCTTCACCACAGCAGCACTAACCCAGACTAAGACAGAGGCCCTTGGTGAAAATGCAGCCTCAGTGGCAGTGGAAGCCCCAGGATCAAAGGGGCCATGAGATAAATTGATGCTGAGAACCATGTAGCAAGATCAGCGTCCCTGAAGAGTTTGGGTGGAGACCTCATCATATTGGAGATGACAGGACCATGAAATGACCACCAAGGACAGTGGCAGGTGCGCAGAATACCCAGCCAGAGCCTGCCAGACAACTGTCTGTGATGTGGATGGCAGAGCTGGTGACTGCCCAAGCCTTTGGAGCCTGGAAGACCGGGTGAGTCCTGTCGGGGAAAATTGTTTTCAGGTGTGTGACTTTTGTTTATGCTGCATTTGTTTAACTCTGTGAAGCTGTGGTTCTCTGCCTGTCTAAAACACCTGATTGGTCTAATAAAGAGCTGAATGACCAAAAGCAAGGCAGAAGCAAGGATAGGTGGGGCTGGCAGGCAGAGAGAATAAATAGGAGAAATGAGGAAGAGGGGGAGCAAGAGAACAAGGAGAGAAGGACATCAGGAGTCAGCCACGCAGTCACCCAGCAACCCATGCAGCCAGAAGGAAAATAAGACATAAAAAAGTCAGAAGGTAAAAGCCCAGAGGCAAAAGGTAGTTGGGATAACTTAGTTTAAAAAAAGATGGCTAACAAGCCATGTTAAGACCAGGCTTTTTTTTTTTTAAATGTTTATTTATTTATTATGTATACGACATTCTGCCTCTGTGTATGCCCACACGCCAGAGGAGGGCGCCAGATCTCATTGCAGATGGTTGTGAGCATGTGGTTGCTGGGAATTGAACTCAGGACCTCTGGAAGAGCAGCCAGTGCTCTTAACCTCTGAGCCATCTCTCCAGCAAGACCAGGCTTTTATAACTAAGAATAGGCTTCCGTGTGTGGTTTATTTGGGAGCTTGGTGGTGGGCCCCCTCAAAATGTCAAAAGAGTAAAACATCAAACAACAGAGTCCAAACTGGTGGACACTGAGCAATGTGCATGGTTTTTGTTTTGATCTAATTGTAATTGTGCTCTCGTTCGTCCTTGCTAAAATAAGAAGGTATATAACTTGTATTTTGCAGGAATCCACAGGTAAGAGACTTTGGATTTTTTGTTTTTGTTTTTGTTTTTGCTTTTGTTTTTCAAGACAGGGTTTCCCTGTGTAGCCCTGACTCTCCTGGAACTCACTACATAGACCAGGCTGGCCTTGAACTCAGAGATCCCCTTGAAACGTGTGCCACCACACCCACCCAGCTTGAGACTTTGGATTTCTAAAGAGACCTTGGACTTTCAAAGTGTTGAAAAGTTCAAAGACTGGTAACTTTAAAGTTGGAATGTATTTTATGTTGTAATATTAACATGAGAGCTTGGGGGATAAGCAATGAAGGAAAAATTATTGTTTAATTGTGACAGTTTCCTGTGTCAAATCGGCAATGGGTCTAGTGTGCTGGTTCATTTTTGTCAACTTGACACAAACTAGAGATGCTTGCTGTAATGGATTATTAAAAATGCTGCAGGATCCCTGGAGGCAGCAGGCAGCAGAAACGCTGCAGGTCCCCAAGCGGTGGCAGGCAGCGGGCAGCAGGTCCCTAGAGCAGCCAATCCCAGGCAGGGACCGTACACGAGAGACCAAGCAGCAGGTCTCAGAAGGTGCCTGGTCCCCGGAGGCGAGTCGTGTTGCAAGAGTCAGATGGATAGGCACATCAAGAGGAGTTGCAGAGTGAGGTTGGATATTTATTTAGTGGTTATGGAAGGAAAGAGAGAAGGGGAGAAGAGCAGAGAGGGAGAGATGGTGGGAGTGAGAGAGAGGAAAGAAGGGAGAGACGGAAACTGCCTCTCTGAAAGAGAGGTGGGGAGGTTGGGGAGAACTCAGGCTGGAAGCTAAAGATCAGCCTGCCTCCGCGGATAGGGGGGTGGGGGAATGGGCATGGCTTGTCTCTTAAAGAGACAGAACAATCATTACATACAATCATTACACTTGGGAAAAAGGAACCTCAACTAAAGAACTGCCTCAAGTTGCTGCCACCAGGACTTCCAAATCATAATGAACTACGCCCATGAACCAGGAGCCAAAACAAGCCCTTTTTCTCCCTTAAGTAAGGGTGTTTTACTGGGACTGGAGAGATAGCTCAGAAGTTAAGAGCATTGAAGACCAGACGTCTTGAATTCAATTTCCCACAACTACGCATTGCAGCACAGCCGTCGGTAATGAGATCTGGTGCCCTCTTGTGGCAGGTAGGCATACATGCGGGCAGAACACTACAGTAATAAATCTTTTTTCAAAAGTGTTTTATCATATAACAGGACAAGCAGCTAAGACAAGGGCCACTACCTATTAATCAAAGAAACACTCATTAAGATGACATAACTAGCTTGGCGCTGGTGGCGCACGCCTTTAATCCCAGCACTTGGGAGGCAGAGACAGGCGGATCTCTGTGAGTTTGAGACTAGCCTGGTCTGTAGAACGAACTGCAGGACAGTCTTCAAAACTGAGAGAAACCCTGTCTCGAAAGCAAACAAACAAAAAGCAACAACAAAGCAAACAAACAACCCCCCCCACAAAACTATAACTATTGTAAATATCTATGCAGTAAATCTTGGGGTCTTTGACTTTATAAAAAATACAACACAAGGGCTGGAGAGATGGCTCAGAGGTTGAGAGCACTGCCTGCTCTTCCAAAGGTCCTGAGTTCAAGTCCCAGCAACCACATGGTTACTCACAACCATCTATAATAGGGTCTGGTGCCCTCTTCTGGCCTGCAGGCATACACACAGAATATTGTATACATAATAAATAAATAAACATTTAAAAAATACAACACAAAAAGATACCAAAAAAATGTCCTGACACAATAATAGTGGAAAACTTCAATACTCCTCATATCTAGATAGGTCTTCTAAATTTAAAAAAAAAAATAGTGGAAGGGCTGGAGAGATGGCTCAGCAGTTAGGAGCACTGATGACTCTTCCAGAGGACCTGGGTTCCATTCCCAGCACCCACAGGACAGTTCGCTATCATCTGTAACTCCAGCTCCAAGGGATCCAGTGCCCTTTCCTGGACTCAGCAGGTACCAGGCACACAAATAATATACAAACACACCTGCAGACAAACACCCATACACATAAAATAAAAATCAGCTGAGAGTTAAATTACACATAGATCACCTGATTCAACAGATACACACAGACCATTACACCCAATAGACAGAGAATATACATTCTTTACAGTGTCACCTGGCACCATCTCTAAAACTGACCACATTATAAGGCAAAAAAGCAAGTCCTAATAAATACCCCCCCCCCAAAAAAGGGAAAGAATTCCTATAACCATATCAGAACACAGTGAAATGAAATATTAGAAACCAATGGCAAGACTGACCTCAGGAAATATGCAAACACTGAGATTGGACAATTCACTTTTTTATGTTTGGTGCTGGGAATTGAATGTAGAACTTGGCATATATACTCTAGGTTAGTGCTCTACCACTGGGATAAACTCCCAACCCATCAATACACTTTTGAATGAACAGTGGGGCTAATGATGAAATCAGAGAGAAATTTTTTAGAAACTTAACCAAATGAAATGAGAACATAACCATCCAGAACCTTCTATGATACAACCAAGGCAGTCCTGAGGAGAGTTTATGTAAGTGCTCACATTGAGAGAGAGAGAGAGAGATTGCAAACAGATAATCCAATGATGCACCTGAAGACAAGGAAAACAAGAAGCCAAACAAAGCAGATGGCAAGGAATAAAGATTAGGTCAGAAATCAATTAATTGGAGACTAAAAGAGAGAAATACAGATGTATGTGAAGAATTAGTTGTTTGAAAATATAAACATGATTGACAAATCCCTAACCAAACTAACAAAATCAAAAGGAAACACAAATTAATAAAATTAGAGATGAATATAGAATTACTACAACAGAAATCATTAAAATCCAAAAGATATCAGAAAATTCTCTGGAGATGTGCATTCCAAAATGGATAAATCCCTAAATGCATTCAAAGCGAAAAGATACAAAGAGTTCAAAGAGACCTGTGACACGGATGTAGCAGAAGCGGAAATTAAGTCTCTCCAAGGAAAATGCTCAGCAGTGACATTGCTGAGTTCTACCAAGACTTCAAAGATCATCCAAAACCAGCACTTCTCTAATTATCCAAGAAAAGAGAAAGACAAGAAACATAATCAAATGGGGTCAAAACAGTATGACTCTGAAATCAAAACTAGATAAGGAGACAATAAGAAAAAAACTACAGACCAATATCCCTAATGAAACATAAACCCAAAAATACAAACAAAATTCAAAATCTCATTAAGAAAATATACATCATCTCCAAACTGGTTCCATGCCAGTGATGCAAAGTTTGTTCAACACACACAAATCACTATATTTAATACGCCATAATAATGAGACCTAAATACAGAATTCATATAATCTTGATCAATATAAGAAAGGTGTTTGACAAAGTTTAACATGTCTTCATGATAAAAGTCGTAAAGAAAGTAGAAAGCGATAGAGAATGCATCAACATAATGAGGGCTGTGTAGAACAAGCCTAGAGTCAATGTTACTGTAAATAGGAAAATTTCAAAAGCTTCTCTTCAAAGTCTAGAGTGAGACAAGGGTCTTCCCTCCCTTCCCTTTTATTCAATGTACGGCTCAAAGTCTTGGCTATTGCAGTAAGAGAGGGTGTTAAGGGGATACAAACTGAAGTAGAAATTTTTAAACTATTTCCATTTCCAGATAACATAATTCTTTATTTACATGATCCTACAAACTCCACCAGGCAACTAGAAAAAGACAAGCTCTTCAATAAATGGTGCTGGTGAAACTGGATATCCACCTGTAGAAGGATGAAGTTAGATCCATATATCTCACCTTGCATAAAAATTAATTCAAACTGAATTTTTAAAAAAATCAAAGATCTTAATTTAAAACCTGGAATGTTGAAACTGCTGAAGGAAATGTAAGAAAAACACATCAGGATTTAGTATAGCAAGAGTTTTCTGAGTAGAATCCCAATAACATAAGAAATGAGGCCTTTTTTGAAATTAAATTAAAATTATATTTAAAAACTTATGTATAGCCAGGTGGTGGTGGCGCACACCTTTAATCCCTTGGGAGGTAGAGGCAGGTGGAACTCTGTGAGTTCAAGGCCAGCCTTGTCTACAAGAGCTAGTTCCAGGACAGCCAAAGCTACACAGAGAAACCCTGTCTCGAAAAACAAAACAAAAAAAACAAGGAGAGAGAGAGAGAGAGAGAGAGAGAGAGAGAGAGAGAGAGAGAGAGAGAGAGAGAGAGAGAGAGAGAGGAAGAAAGAAAGAAAGAAAGAAAGAAAGAAAGAAAGAAAGAAAGAAAGAAAGTAAACTTCTGTATAACAAAATGAACTATTAACAAATAAATAGACAACCTACAGAATTGGGGAAAATCCTTGTCAGTTATAGGTCATATAAGTAGTTCAGTTCATATGTACAATATATATTATAATTTTAAGGCTAAACTATTAAACACACACATACATGTACCCTAAACTACAACCCATCAATCAATAAACAAACTGGCCAAAGTGCTGAAGAAACAGTTTTCAAAAGAAGAAACACAAATGGGTAACAAATATTTTTTAAAGTGTTGACCATCCTTTAGCATCAGGGACATGCAAATTAAAACTATTTCGAGGAGCTGGAGAGATGGCTCAGCAGTCAGAGCACATGCTTGGCTTACAGAGGACCAAGGCCTGGTTCCCAGCTTCCCACCCAGCAGCTCACAACCTTTCGGGCCTTTGCGTGCACTTGTTGCATAGACACACATGTAGACAGCCATTTATACACATTAATAAAAATAACTTTTTAAAACTATTTTGAGATTCCAGCTCACTCCAGCAGGAATGGCTATCATCAAGATATCAAATGATGACGACTTTCACCCAGTGTTAGTGGGAGTGTGAACTGGTGTGGCCAGTGTGGAAATCAGTGTGGAGGCATCTCAAGAAACTGAATGCAGAGTCACAGCCCCAACCATGCAAAGGACCCTGCTTCCTACCCACGAGTCCTTGCCCGTGTTTAACCGCTCTTTCACTGGGAAATGGAATCAGCCCGACTGTCTATCAGCTGATGTGGGGGTAGTGAAAACAGGTGCACATATACCCTGACACTTTATTTCATTTCTTTTTATTTTCATTATAAAAAAAAAAAAAGAAAATTTCAATCCCAGTGTGGTAGTGCATTCCTTTAATCCCAAGTGCTGGGTTTAAAGGTGGATCTCTGTGAATTCGAGGCCATTCTGGTCTACACAGTGAGTTCCAGGACAGCTAAGGCTGTTACACAGAGAAACCCTGTCTGGGGAGTGGGAAGAAGAGAAAAAAGGAAAAGTGAATTACAAAATTTGCAGGAAAATGGGTAGAGCTGGAAAATATATTAACAGAAATAGCATGGCTCAGAGAGACAAATGTGTTCTCTCTTTTACTTGAATCCTAGCTTCTAATTATTAAATAAATATATATTTAGGTGGGGGTTAGTGTGAGTAGAGACCGGGAAACTAGAAAAGAGCTAATGAGGTGGTGGGGAAAGAGGTGTTAAAAGAAGGGGTGGGGAACAGAACATATTTGATGAGAAAACAAAAGGGAAATACTTGGGTGGGAGTATAAGATCAGATGTGGGAGGCAGGGAGATTTGGGAAGCAGATGAGAGGGTTTTTTTTTTATATGTTTCTAAATTTCAAAAACTTCTCATGAAAATTTCAAATATATGGGAAAATAGAGAAAAGAATACAATAAATTCTATCACACATTTTATTAACATTTATCATCTCTGTTTCACCTAATTTTGGGGTGTGTTAAAACAAATTGCAAGCCAGGCATGGTGGTGCACACATATCAGAAAAGCCCAGACATATTGAGGTTCTTTGTAACCAGAGACTGCTCATTTGTTTCCTGATCACCCTGGCCTAAATAATCACACAGAAACTATATTAATTCCAACACTGTTTGGCCAATAGCTTAGTAGTATTCCCAGCTAATTTTTGTATCTTGAATTAACCCATTTCTATTTATTGAAGCTGTGGCTAACCGATAAGGTTCTGGCAGCATCTTTCACCTTTGGCAGTTACAATGGCATCTCTTTGACCTTCCTACTCTCCATATATATTTCTGTTTGGATTTCCTACTTGACTTTACTCTGCTAAGTCACTGGCCAAGACACCTTTATTAATCAACCAATAAAAGCAACACATATATAGAAGGATATCCACACAATGTCCCCTTTTTTGTCTAATTAAAAAGGAAGGTTTTAACATAGTAAAATTACATATAACAAAACAGATATCAAGAAAGAATTATAGTTATAATAGTATATTTATATCTGGCAAAATTAAAGAAAATATTCTATCATCTATTTTATTTTTCTGAGTCTAAAGTTTCATATCTAATTTATCTTTTATCATAACTAAGGAAAACTATAACTATTTGTCTTCAACTCCATAAAAGACTCCAGAAGGATATAATATTACTTAAGCAAACAGGAAGTGCATTGTAAGCAACTTCTAAAACTCTAGAATTAACAGAGGCATTTTGCTGCCTGGACAGTCACCCAAAATTCTTCTGTAACGTTGGAGCATCCATCTTCAGCCTGCAGGCCCACCCACAGTATCTGGCAGACTTTTCCATGAAGCAGGAAATTTGAAAGACTGTTTTGCCTTTATTGGCAGTTGGTCAGTCACTTTCTTCTATATCCTGAAGAATGTCTGGCAGACTCTTTCATAAAGCAGGACCCCTAAAGGACCATCTCACCTCTTTTGGCAAGTTCAGCAGTCTTTTATCTGTGGGTCATAAATGTCCAGTTCATGCAGCATGCCATCAAGCAGTCCAGGCAAGAGCGATTTCTTGCCCAAATGGCTAGCAAACTCCATAAGGAGCCTCTTCGATGTCCATCATCCTCTTGAAGTAATTGGTGCTGCCAGGAACAGACATGTCTCACTGTTGAGAAAAGTCTAAGTTCTTAAAACCTTTTAAGTACCATATTCTGTAGGTCTTCGAAGTATTGAAGATTATCTATCTAACTGAAATATATCTCTATATCTAGAAAACCTAACTAATGTAATTAAAAGTTTGATTATTACAGATGACTATTAATCTGTATTTCTTAACTATACATTACATTTTAAATGAGCTGCACAAATACAATACCTTAAACAAGAGTAGAAATATACATTTAACAAAATGACCTTAAATTTGTATTAATAAACCAAAGTCCATAGCAATGTCAAGTATTCATTTCTATATCAATCCCTCTCTAAATAAAAACAAATATTTATAAACAATCATTTTGGGAATTTGGACTTAGTTTTCTTCAAACTGCTTCCTGCTGTTTGTTGGGTGAAGTATTTTTAGGGTCCACAGAGACCTTTCAGGGGCTCTTGTTCCACCAAACCACATTAGCGTAGACAGAAACCACAGGTTCTTATCTTCTGTGGAAACAAAAGCAGAACCTCTTTTCTAAAGTAATATCCTTAGACTCAAATTTTGAAGTCAAGATACTTTTAAAATATATATGTTGACTTAGCTTAGCAGCCCCCATAATCAAATGTCTCTCTGTAGTTAGCTCATTAACAGCCAAAAAATTAAAGAAAACACAATAATATGCATAATACAGACTCTCTGTGAGTTTTCCATCTTTATGTGGCTTTTTATACTCTATTACGTTTTAATATTTACTTTATTATATTTTCTCCTTTACTCTGACTGTCTGTACTCTTTCTTCTCTCTCTCTATTAAGCCCATGTACATTTATCCAACATTGTGACTCATCCAGCAGTTTTTTTTTTTTTGTCTGAGTCTGTCTTTATTGTGTATCTGTAATCATTTCCTGACCAGGAGCACTTTTTTAAAAATGATAAGTGGGTGTGGCTCGGACCAACTCCACAGCCCTGGCTGTTTGCTCCCCCCAGTCCAATACGGTAGAGGCATGCTCACCACCTCAGTTCCAGGGATGCAGCGGGTCTATGTCACCATTAAACAATTTGCAACATGCTGCTCACAGACCCCGTTTAAGTTCAGGACCTCCCAAAATAACCAGAGTTCATGTTGCCAGTTCAAACCAGGAAACCATCTTTTAAAGAAGCCATGCAATTATTATTGCTAATGCTGAGTCAGGAAGCCTTCTCTTAAAGGAGCCGTGCCTCTGCTCACCACCAGCAAACAGAACCTATCTGGAAAGGTAAGTGAAACATTTTTAAAATTTCACCCTGGGGGGGGGGGCAGTGGTGGTGTACACCTTTAATCCTAGTACTCAGGAGGCAGAGTGGCAGGTGATCTCTGAGTTTGGGACCAGCCTGGTCTTCAAAGCAAGTTCTAAGACAGCCAGGGCTGTTACATAGAGAAACACTGTCTCAAACAAACAAACAAAAAACAAGCAACAAACAAAAACATTTCACCCTTTCACAGGGTCACATATCAGATATCCTGCATATCAGATATTTACATTACAAGTCATAACAGTAGCAAGGTTACAGTTATGAAGTAGCAACGAAATAATTTTATAGTGGGGGGTCTCTGAAATAATTTTATGGTTGGAGGTCACTACAACATCAGGAACTGTATTAAAGGGTTGTGGCACTAGGAAGGTTGAGAATACCGTGCTAAAAAAGGACAGTTTGGGCTGGCATAAGCAGATATTCATTTATCCTGAAGGCTTGTGTTTCCAGCAGGTTCCTTCCCCTGCAGAAGCCTGGTTCCCTCCCCTACTTGAGCTCTGCTTGCGCTGGCCCGTGTAAGATCTATTGGCCTGCTCCTACAAAGGTTTTTTTTTTTTTTTCCTGAAGAACCATTTATTCTAGCTATTGGCTTCTGTGGTTGGGTTAGGGCAAATTGGCACCCTGTCCCTCTTCAGAGGTGAGACCGTGGATTAGCCCCAAACTTGCAGTCATGAGACTGGTTCTGGAGAAGATAAGGGACAAAGTCTTCACAATGAATCAGCTCCAGGATGGTTTATTCAGATATGTGAGAGGGAAGCTGAATGAAAGCCTGAAGCCCCTGGCAGCCGTGACAAGCCTTTCTCTCTTCATTTGGAGAAAGGCTGCCTGATGCCCCAGAGTATAGCTGCTCTGGGATGTGCAGGCAACGGCTCAACGGCCAGCGTGTGAGCAGCTGGCTCGTGTCCCTAAAATGCACTTGGGACATTTAGTTTTACAATTGCACAAAGAAGAAGGAGGAAAAAAAGGAAAAGAGAGAAGAAATCGGTTCAACTCAGTGTGACCTTGGTGACGTGTCACAGATAACAGTCTTGTTATACTTCTGACCTATAAATGTTAGGTTATGAAAGGCCACACAGTCTTCCCTTTGCTGAGGAGCACCTACCTCAGAACCATGAGTCACCGTGTGACAGGTCTGATATCCTGAGGCCACCATGAGCAAAGGACTACATACTGATGCCCAGTCTCAAGTCATCCATACCAAGGCATGGGAATTGTGACTGTCACTGTCTCAGAACCTGCAGGGCAACACACCAACCAGCCTAGTGCCACCAGGATATATCAACCTATAATATATGGAGCAAAAAAAAAAATCACCTATCTGCCACCAGACCAAATTTCATACCCATAAAATCATAAGATGATCAGATTTTTTAAGTTATTAAATTTGGGGACATTTGTTATGCAACAAAGGAAAAGACAGAACAGCTCTTTCCCAACTGCACTAAATTGGGCAGCGACTGATATAGCTTAGTGGGACTTGAAGTCTAAAGAAAAAGAAGTCATTTGGCACGTGTACAGCTAAGACTTTGAGAGGGGCCTGCCTAGGTGAGGAGCCCCAAAGCTTAACCATCACTAGTTTCCCCGAGAATCTACCAGCAGCAAAACTGAGGTTGGGGAAAGTCCTCAGAATAAGGGGGACTCGGAAGGACTTTCCAAGCGAAGGGACTCGTGGGGACACACATGGGTAGCGGGCCATGTGGATAGCCCTGACATTGGAGCTTCATGGTAAGACCAGGGATGGCAGCCCAGCGTCCTCACAGATAGGTGGCCTCCATAGGGTGCAAAGCATTAGAAGAAGAAGCTGTTTCTCTCAGCATGAACAGAGACTATAGGAGGTGGTACCCTGACCTCCACACCTACCCCAGGTCCGAAGCCCCCAGAAAATATTTCTCTATGGAGTCTTGGTCTCTTCATCCCGCCAGTCCCTGCCGCAGGCCACGTGTTGACTTCTTCTACATTTCCATTCCCAGATGATCTGCAAATCTTTCAGAGCGTGGGAGACTCATACCACTAACTGCTGTTCCCAGTCCACACACCTGGGAATCCTCCTGAAGCCCCCCCCACACACACACATGCTGGACCAGCAGTGAAGGCTGCCTGTCAGCAGCACCTTCTACCCCATTGAGCATTTCCCAGCACTGTCAGTTTTCCTGTCTCCTTCTCAGAAAGGTTTGTCCATCTTCCCGACAATCTACCAAAGGCTCGCGTGTCCCCCTCCCAGATGCCCACAGCTTTCTGCACCTCACTCTAGCCCCGACCTTCCTCAAGCAGGGACTCACTAGTTCTCTGAGATTTGACGATCTGATCTAATGTCTGACCTTGGTTTAGTCACTATAGCCCCTCGGTATAATCCTAAGTCCTTCACCAGGTTCCAACGCTACCCCGTGAAGCGCTACCCAGGTGCCTCTCCCCTCAGAGTCGTTCCCAGGATCACTCTCCCTGGGGTGCCCCAGGTCCCGTGGATCTGGGCCAACTGTCTTCCATAATACAGGGCACTGAGGGTTTAGAAACACAACTTGCCCCTGTCATCTAGTACTTCTGAGGAACCTGTTTTTTCTTTTAAACGGGACAATGTCCACACCAAGGGATATGAGAATCATAATAGTAAACACCAGTGAGCAAGCACCAAGCTAAGAGCTTTTTACACATTATTTACTCCTCACGGTGCCCGGCGAAACAGGCTATACTATTCTCACCATTTAATAGAGGTGGCAGCCAGGTTAAGCACCTGGCCTCTCTTGCCTCCCTGGGGCAGCCTCTCCGAGGCCCTCTCAGCAGAGTGAAGTGCCTTCTCCTCATGGCTTCAGTTACAACTGTAGCTTCATCGCCAACTGCGCACACACTTGTAAACTCGGTTCTGTAACTGGATCTAGCGTAGAGCTATAGTGCATACTTTGTATGGGTGTTGAACAACCCCGGCCCGTGGTATAACATAGATGCCAGCTCTTGACACCTCAGTCAGTAGTGTGGGTGGTGCTCAGCACCCAACCGGCACACCTTAGGCACCAAGTAGTGGTGGAGGAGGAGGAAGAAGATGAGAATTGTAAAAACCTCTATTTTCCCTGAAGCTGTCTCCTCACCAGCCTAAGCTAGCCAGCAGTGGCCGGAGTCTGAGTCTTCCTGGCTCCCAGGCCAGGGCCGGTTCCAGCTGGCTTGCTGACAATTTGAGAATAAACGTGGACAACAGAAATCAGGAAAGGGAGTCCAATGCCACTTTCTCCTCTGTTAGGAATGGCTCCGCTGCCATCTCAAACAGACCCGCGTCCTCCGCACGGTGCCCGTGCGGTGTGTACCAACTGCAGACACTAGAAAGAGCAGAGAAGCCTAGTCACTGGCTTGCCCCTGCCACCCAGTCCTCTGCCAGGAGACACCCCAGTGGGAGTGATCTGGGCTTTGAACTGGGCTCCTTCAGGCCTTTCGTCGCGGGTCTTGGTATTTGTCTTCCAGACTGCACAGTGGGAGGAGTTGTTCCTCAGCAGGCCCGGCCTGAGCCATCAAGATGAGCCACACCAGGGAGTCTTCAGTACCCACCGCTCCGATTTCCTCTGCCCAGGACCCAGTCCCGAGCTCTAACTGGGTGCTGGCGGCCCCGGCTGAGGGCACCGGACCCTGTACTTTCCCGACATGCCACGTAGGAACGAACACAAGAGGGATGTTCCTGCAATCTCCCCCCACATCGTATGCCAGCAAAGTCAGCTCTTTGCGAGGATCTAAGAGAAAAGCAGACCCATGGGGGATCGTGTGTGTGTATTTGTGTGTGTGTTCCTAATACTAGTCTTCCTAGTTTCTTCCTCCATAAAATGGGGCAATAGGGCAAACTTCACTGAGAGTGAACTAAAAATAGCCCGGATATACTTGGGAAGGAACTGGGTCCCGGCTTGAATTTGACCTGAGCACCGACAGCAATCCTGCGCTTCAGGGGACCTGGTGTAGGTCACTCCTGAAACCAAGGGAGCATGCAGATCTTAGTTTCTCCTCCCGGCAGACACCTAGAGTGGTGGTGGGAGCTGTCGGGCTGACCTAAGCCTTGGGAAAGTTGGAGTGGGAGAGGACACAGGGTTAGAGGGCACCAGCGGCAGTTTGCTGGGGCCTCCTGCGCACTCTCTCCCTAGTCCCTCTGTGTTCCTAACTCCCCCTTTTCGTTTAACCCCTCCACCTTCGTTCTTTCTCTGGACTCATCTCTTTATTGCCCGCATCTCTCTTCTCTCACTCCCCCTCCTTCCGTCTCATCGTCACCCTCACACTTTATAACCAAACAGCCAAACCCCCTTTCCAATTAAAGTGGAATTAGGCAACTCAATCAAATTAGTTCCCTATTAAAGCCCTTCTTTATTAAACCGTTTTCTTGTCCTGCTATTAAGTTTCACCGCCTGGCGGAACTCGAGCCGGCCCCAGAAGTTTACCTTGGGATGTCTCTGGGCCCAGTCTAGGGGAGGGGGCACCCTATTTCCTGGAGTGGAGGAGTGACCCTGCAGAGAGCAGGAGGGAGGGATGTGAGGTCAGAGACGGGAAGTCGGCAGAGGGGCATCTAGTTCACAAAAGGGGTGCGCGGTAGCCTGGCCTGAAGGGTCGTCCTTGCTGCCACTCTCAGTACACTGCTTTGGAAGAAGGTAGTAATCCACGCCACCCAATAACTCGCAGGCCGAAAGGCCTGTCAAGAAAGTGTCGGAGGTTGCCTCCCGGCCGCCCGGTCCAGCGCTCTGGCCTCCAGAGCCAAGAGTGCACTTGCGACCCTGCTGCGTCTAGGTCGTCTGTGCAAGGGAGTGGGGGTGGAGAGGGCAAAAGGCCCGGCCAGGAACCTGCGGGGGGTTGGGAGGTGGGGAAGCCAGAGACCTTCCCTGCGGTGCTGGAACCTGCAGGGGAAGAGCCTGAGGCTACGCCTGCGGTGTGGACACCTGCGGGGGAAGAGCCCCAGGCCTAGCCGGAACCTGCTCCATGCCAGGAGACCTACACTCAGGGCCTGGGCACAAGGTCAGCAAGCTCACCACGCCCTCGTGGAGCCTCTTCCGAAGTTCCCAGACGCGACCCTCCTCCCCGCTCGATGACCAGGTGCTACCCGCAGTTTCCTGTCTCGGTCCCTCGGGGTCGGGGCAAAGGCGCTATCCGCAGCTCCAGGCACCTCAACCCCGGTGGGAAATCAAAAGCTTTTCTTCCCAGCCGCCTGAGGAGCGGAACGGGATTCCAGCATTACTTTATTTAGAAAATAACATTTATTTCTAGCTCATACCTATGCAAAGGAAAGCACAAAGTGAGCAGTTCTCCGCAGCGTCGCTTGCTGGCGAGTCCCGGAGCTTCTGGGTCTGTCACCCGACGCTCTATTCGTGCTCCAGCGCGGCCTGGACCGCTCCAGAGAACAAGCCGCAGGCTGGGGGGGCGAAGAGTGGGCAGGGTTCTTCCCCAGCGTACAGTAGATCTCCTCTATAAAACCCGATAAGTACAATGCGCGAATAGTCTAGTTTTCCCATTTTGTCCTTTTCTCTTTTTTTGCTTTGATTTTGAATGTTTTTCACGTTAATACCGAGGTCACCTACAGATTACAATTAATAACTTAGAATTCCATTTTATAACATTATACACTGGCTTGTATATATATATGTATAGATTATATATAGATTTATACATATATAAAACTCACACTGCACCAAGGAAACCCATGCTTATCGGCATAAGCAACAAAGAGAGCGACAAATACCGCAACGAGGAAAGTGCACCTTAGAACGTTTCCTTTTTTTTTTACAATTGATATCGATATATATGCGTGTCCCAAAGACTCAATTCAGTGCCAAGAGATGTATACATCCTAAATTTATATTTGTTAGAGAGGATTTTTTTTTTAAATGAAAGGGGAATAGGTTCTGGAGGACACACAAGAGGTTGATTTGTCCTGCCATCCACCTGAGCAAGGCTGGCAAGGCGAGCAAAGCAGAGGGAGCAGCAGGGGCAGGCACCGCCACAGCCGCCCTCGAGATTCTTAGATACCCCCGACCTTTTGACAACAGGGCGAGCGGGCCTGGGGAAAGGTGGCCGAGGCTGGACCAGCACTTAGACCACAAGGCCCCTCTGAGGACACCCGCGCGATTAGCCGAGACCCCCAACCCAGCCAAATCAGCGGAGGGCGCGGGCAGGGCAAGGAGGGGCGGGCGGCTGGGGAGCTGGCTGGGTCAGTGTCTGGGGCCGCCGGGCCGTGGGACCCCGTGTCCTACTGCTTCTCGGGGGTGCCGTTGACCATGGGCCCGTACAGCCCGCTCCCGTAGCCCGGTTCCTTGTGCACCGCGGCGGCGGCGGCGGCCGAGCGGTCGCGCATGAGGTCGCTGAAGGCGTAGTCCATGGGCGGTCGGAAGCCTAGCGTGGGCACCAGGCCGGCGGTGGAGTAGGGCGCCATGAAGGCCAGGCCGCGGCTGTGGGCCGCCGCCGCCGAGTAGGCCAGGCGCAGCGGGCTCAGGCCGAGTGGCGCGCCCAGGGGGTAGGCGCCCGCGTCGGCACCGAAGTGGCTGGCGTTGGGCTGCAGCGGCGAGAAGGCCGAGCGGCTGCTGAGCGAACCCAGCGCGCCCGGCGTCATGGCCCCGGCCAGCAAGGGTCTGTGGTGCGGAGGCGCGGCGGGCCCGGTCTGCAGTGGAGCGGGCAGCCCGGGACCTCCGGCGGCTGCGGCCTCCACGCGCCCGGGCCACGCGTCCTCCACCGCGACGGCTGCGCTCACCGTGGCCTTATCCAGCGGCGCGCCGGGGCCCAGGCCGGCCGCCAAGCCTCCGCGGTGGTGGTTCAGCACCTGCTCGATGGCCTGCACCACGTCGCCGCCGCAGCCCTGCAGCACCAGCTCCAGGACGCCTCTCCGGTGGCCCGGGAAGACGCGCGTCAAGATGTCCAGCGGCGTCCGCTGCCGCGGACCGGGGCCACCGCCCAGCCCCGGAGTCGGTGCGGCCTCCGCCTCTTCTTTGTCAGCCTCCGACCCCGATTCGGAACCCAGGGGGCTGGAGGAGCCGGGGCTGTCCTCCTCGCCGCCACCGCCAGGGCCCGCGCTACCGGGACAGCTGCCTCCTGCCTCCTTGGAGGCCCGGGCCAGAGGCGACCCCGAAAAGGACTCGCCGTCGCCGTTCTCCGAGCCTGAGCCGGGCCGCACCTCTGGGGACGAGGTCCCGGGACCCGAGTCCGCGCCGTCGGGCGACAAGGGTTTCACTGGCTGCGGCTGCGGACTGTCGGGGCGGCCAGCCTGAAGCAGCGTCTTGGGAAACAGATCAAACTTCTGCAGCTTGACTTCTGAGGGGAAAACGGAGATGTGGGGAGAGGTTAAGAACACCGGACCCATCATGCTCAGGCCCGTTGAATGCAAGTTTCCAATCTCATTCCCAGCTTCCAAACTGTCCTCCACTGGGCTCCAGCGCCGCGGTTTTACTTTTATAAAACCCCACAGCGCTCGCTCTCTCTCTCCTCCTGAGCTCACGTTTTATTTTTTCTGTATCCAGAACCCCAACCACCTGGCACCCTGAAAACTTAATGTTCAGTGCACTCTTCCCACACGTGTACCCAACACCTCTACTCCCTTCCCACATTTCCACCCCGCCCTAGAGACGAGGCCTGGCCAAGGTTCAAGCCAGAGCAAAGAGAGCCTCTGGCTATGCCTCACGGTGTGTGGACGGCACTACCCCACTCAGGTTGCCAAACCCTGCCTTAGCTACCGCAGCCTCGAAGAGAGGGCGCCTTGGGGAACTAGGAATTAAGTCTCTCTACAGACAAAATAAGTTCCATTCTGTTTCTAGTCCACAGTTTTCAAATGAAGTCCTAAGAAATTCCCTTCTTCCGATCTGAGAGCCGAGCCCATTCCATGGTCTGAGCCTAACTGTCTCCCTCACAGAAAAACCTTCTAGAGTCTAGAAAGCGGTGGGTTTATGCTGGCAGGAGACAGAAGCAAGGGAAAGGGGTCCAGGGAAAAGTGCCAACCACGAGAGAACCGGCATGCGCTGGGGGAAAAGAAGACAGAATCTAGGGAAAGCGGCGAATGTTTATCCAGAATGCTTTAGGAACGGGAGGAAAGAAGTCTCGCTGAGCGGTGAAAGAGGGCGTCTCCAGTGCTTAGGGAAGCCTGCGGATTAGAGGATCGCAGAGGGTCCTTTCAGAAGCCTTGGGAAGGAAGCAAGAGGGGCTCTGAGGCTTCCGGCTGCCTGCCAGGGGAGGAGACCCAGTAAAATGAGTTGGGCAGTAACTAAGGACTTGCCCCTTAGCAAGACTAAGGCTAAAGCATTGCTTGGGGGCTGGAGGTGAGGAGAAGGAATAACGTGTAAAAACTGCAGACAGGGTTTATGGACGGGCAGAAGCTGGGTGGGTGATGAGCCACAACTTCTGTGGAAGGGAGTTGTGTACTCTGTCACTAAGGAAACAGGCCACTAGGCCTTGCACAGCAGCCCTGGGTCTCGGGCTCCTCCTTCCAGACCCCATCCCCCTCCACCCCCCACCCGCGGCACGACGGCGCTCTCACCTGCGCCCCCTGTGCCCCCTGCGCCCCCAGCACTCCCCGCGGGTGCTCCAGCTCCGGGCCCCCCGCCGTCGGTGGCGCACACTGAACCAAAGACTTCATAGGCGGGTCGCGGTGGGATGATGCCGTTGGCGGCGGCCAGCGCCAGGCCCTCGGCAGTGCCATACAGCAGTTGCAACTCGCGCGCCTCGTTCTCCTCCTGCGCCTGCTGCCTGCGCAGCGCCACCTGTGCCGCCATGACGCGCTGGCGCTCGGCGATGAGCGTGCACTTGGCACACAGGCAGTCCTTCCAGCGGCAGTAGCGCTTGTGGCCCTTGAGCGCGGACACCACTCCGTGGTTGCGGCAGCGCGCGCATTTGGGGGTTCGCGGATACTTCTCTGCTGCTCTTAGCAGCAGGGGCGGCGCCCGCAGCAAGCCCCCGGCCACGCTCACTGGTAGCGATGCTGCGGCGGCCGCTGCCGCGGCCACCGACGCCACCGATGCCACGGGAGGTCCCGTCGCTGTCGCTGCTGCTGTCGCCGCACTAGGCACGCTGGGCAGCTCTGAGCGCAGCTCCATGGCTGAACCTGGCGTGGGAAAAGTGGGGACACCTGAGTGAGGAGAGTACAACGCGTCAGACTTAAGCGCGGCCTGCGGAAACCCAAATTTAGGAAAACTTTGGTTGTACAAGTTTGGTTAGAAGCTGGCAAGTTGCTGGGAAGGTCATTTGGAACCTCCTTGTAAATACGACGACACCCCCACCCCCCCGCGCGCGCTCCTCTCATAGATGCTCTTACATCCAATTTACATGCCAGGTGTAAGATTTCCTTTGAATCAGGATTCCCTTGAATCCTCCAAGGGGGAAAAGACAACGTTTGGATCGGTTCAGTTGAATATAAGGAGGATTTGAAAAGAAAATATTATGCCCAACGCGTAGGTTGATTGGGGTGAGGCGAGAAAGAAGAAATGTGCACCTGAAACGGACTCAGATTACAGAGAAAACTTGGCACCAACAGGCTGGTGTCAAAAGCAAAGTAAAAAGCAAAAACCGTTCTGTCTTGGCGGAAGGGTAAAGGGGAGAGAGATGTGGAGGTGAGGAGTGGGGTTGAGCAGGCTGGGTTGGGCTCTTGTTTGTTGCCTTCAATGTGGGGCAGAGGAACTGGAGCTAGGACCTGGAGAACTTCTTCCTGTAAGAGTAGAGCGAGAACTAGAAGACAAACTTGGAGGCAAAGTTCGGCTTATGGCCTTGGGACCATTTAAAATAAAAAAAGAGTTCGGGGCATGCCGTGGTTTGAGCCTCTAAAGGATATGAGGGAAAATAACGTGGAACCGAAGTTTAGGAGAGCTGAGGGGGATTAAAGAGAAAACCCATTTTTAAATAAAGCTATCTTTGGACAGGCGGCCATCTAGCTCCAAGATTAGTTTGAATAGAGAGGAAAACATCCCCAAACAGCTGACACGGGTGATCTGGGCACAGTCCACGGGGAGCGACGGTGATAAGTAGGAAAAACTCTACTGAAACAGGTGGAGTGGGGATAGGGCGAGACCTGTGGCGTGGGGTTCAGCCCTTTAGTCTGGAGTAGTCGAGGAGGAAGGCATGTCTTCGAAACCTTAGGCTTTGCAAAACCTCCTTTTCCTTCAACTCCTCCTACCCAACCCCCACCCCTCCCAGTTTGGGGACCAAGTCCTCAGACACGCCCTCCTCATCCTGGGACCCCTTGGGACCCCGCTCCTGCGCAGGTTCCAGAGTTTTGGTCTTCAGGCTAGGGTTTCGGGACGTGGACTCCCCAGCAGGCCTCAGCGAGGCCAGGGAGTCGCCTCGGAAACTGACCCCGAAGGGACAGGAGAGTCCCACCTGCGCCGCAGCTGCAGAAGGCCCAGCAGGCCCAACTCCTGGCTTCCGCTGCGGCCTTCACTACCCGCCACCCTGCCCGGGGCCCCGCCAGAGCCGGGGCCCCGCTACCGGGGTCTCCGTCTGGGAAGCCCAGACCTCAGCGCGCGTTGGGGGCCTATCCGCCCAGACCCTCCGGCATGCAGTCCCTAAGGCCCTAGGGGCCTAGGCCTCGCCCTCGGGGGCCGCCAGCCCGGTCGCCTCCCCCGCTCTGAGGCCAGCCCTCTGCTACCTGCCTCGGCCACCGGGCTCCTCCTCCGCTGGCGCCGCACGCACCGCCCAGCTCCGCTAGCGCCGCCGCTCTCTCGGCCTCTTCTCCTCGCCCCCGGCCCCTTCTCAGACCACGTCACCCTCCTCCTGCCACCATGTCCGAACTTCCGGACCACTCCCCCCCCCCACTCGGAACACGGCAGTCCAACACTCCGGAGGGGACTCGGGGCTGGGGACCCGTCCGGGGGCCGACTGGTGGGAACCCGCGTCCCCTAGGTGCGCTCCGGACACAGCGCTCAACCCGGGCCTGGGTAGCCCGGCGCTGCCAGATCTCAATGAGCTGCTCGCCCGCTCTATTGTTGCTCCTCAGGGCTCCATTAGACAGAATTGGACAACAATGTGGCGCCTGCCATTGGCCAGGGGAGGCAGCCGGCGCTCTGATTGGCCGGGCCCGCGCCCGGGGAGCCCCTCATTCTACAGTGTCCGAAAGATTCGAAACTCCGAACGCTCCGCTGAGCGCCTGCGGGAGGGGAGGGGGCGCCAGGGAAGGAGCGCGCGAGGAGGAGCGTTGCGAATGTCGTGACAAGAAGTTTCCGTGCGCCCGGGAGCGTGTGAATTGCTCCTAATTACCGTGTCCGGTGCGCCTCTCCGCCTAGACGTGTGTAACCCCTCTACTTCTGGGGGCGCCGGCTCCGCAGCGCCACTCCGCCTTGGCCGGGGGCGCTTGGCAAGGCAGAGCTTCCCAAGTGGCCCTGGAGGCCTGGGGCGGGACGGGGGCAGGTGACAATTCAATTACCGCTGTCGGAATGGGAGTGGAACCCGGAGGCCGGGGGGCCGGGGTGGGGGAGGGAGTGCGTTCACCGCAGACCTGCCAAGACGGTTCTGCCGGCTTCCTTCTGACGGGGTCGGGGTGCTTCTAAGTCCGACCCGCTCCGAGGTAGTTGAAAGCTGTTTTGCTCCTCCCCCTCCCTCCCCTCTGCCACCTTTAACGCTAAGTTCCTTCGTTCGCAAAGTCCTGACACCACGGGCAGCACGGAGGGTAAGTGTGATTGGTAAGGATTTGCGTTTTTAAGCGGGGAACCCAGAGAAACAGGGACCCCGCGCCGCAGCCTCTCCTCTCCCCGCGCCCCTGCCCTAACCCCTCGGCCCCCTGTGCCCTTGCCTTTCTTCATTTCTCCGCATCTCGCTCCGGTTGTGGTGGTGGTGGTGAAATTCTTTTTGTCGTTGTTTGAAATTAACGAAGTTTACTTGTAAGTTTTTTAAACGAAAGTAAAAAGCAGCCTTGCGGCTCCCCAGATCCTCTCGGACGCTGGAAGCACGGGCCAGTCGGTCGGGCCACCAGGCCACAAGGCTGCCTCAGAGGGCGGGGGCCCTGGACCAACGACAACTTGGCCTTCTGCGACCTGTGCTGACGTCACGGCCCCAGGACCTCTTCGGTCAGCGGAGAAGGTAGCAGGTTCGAATTTTGTATCTTCCGTAGTTATTCCCATTCGGGAAGAGATGGTGAAGTCCTTCTCCCTAGGATTCTCTAGCTCGGACTCTCCGCTCTGCCTTTGCCGCTAACATTCTGTTACTCTTAATTTTATTTTTGTTTTCTACTTTTCTCTCTTCTTCAGAGTAAAGAAAATTCGTTTAAATGAAAAGTGAAGCCATCTCCTCATTTCCTCTCCGCTCTGTACCCTACGATTTTGCATTGCTTTTTAGAATGCCCTGGACCTCGGGAGTCGGGGCTATGCCAACGCAGACGCACACATGTTAGGCGCACGGAGCCGGTCTCGGTCTGCAGCCCCTTCTGCTAGGCGGACCCGCAGCAGGGGCGGGAGGAAGGCTAGGTGAGCAGGATCCCATAGCAGGACCGCCCGCCTGCGAGGGTCCAGGATGCGCCCTGTTCAAGAAGTCAACTGAGGATCCAAGACCTGAGGGAGTGATGAGTCCCAGAATCTGGCGGGCAACTTCCAGAAAGGCCAGGCCCGTCTCAAGGGATCTTGGATCCGAATAGTACAGAATAGCAACCTGGTTGCGAACTACCGAGAAAGTTCCTTCTCTGGAACGGGAGAAAAGATTTGGCAGGGAGCTAAGATTCTGGAGAGGCAGAGTGAGGGTGCCCTCAGGACCTAACCCCCCCCCCTCTCTCTTAAATTCCCAGGGGTCAGTCAGTTGAGTAACTCTCTAGCTGTGCCTGAGCGCTGGCCTGCTGGAGGGAGGGGCGGGAAGGCTCGGTGCGCTGCGGGATTCCAGGAGCCCGCCTGCTTCTAGAACTCTCTCTCTCTCTCTCTCTCTCTCTCTCTCTCTCTCTCTCTCTCTCTCTCTCTCTCTCTCTCTCTCTGTCTTTTGGAAGGTTTTGCAGAAAATTTTTTAAACCCCGAAACGAAATAACCAACCAGATCTACATAGTTTTCTCGGAAGCCGTGGCCTAAACACCCTTTCTCGCGCTTGAGGCCGGACCACTGAGTCCTGCCACTTGACGAACTCACAAGAGCCAACGGTTTTGGGAACCGAGCTCTTGCCTGGACCTGGATCGAACCTTCTTTTCTTAAGAAAAGGAGGTATGGCGTCCTGGAACCCAGCCCAGGCCAAACCACAGGATGTCTCCCCTCTCCTGGTGCTCTTTCTAAGTTGGTATCTCCACAGGTTTCTCTTTTCACACGCCGGGGTTGGTGTTGTTCATGTAAAGAATGTTACGGAGGGAAGAAGAACAAAACAAAACAAAAACCGTTCTGGGCTGAGATAACCATGCTCACACCGGTCGGATGCCTCTGCCCAGCTTCCCAGGCCACTCTTGCTGATGTGAGCAGCTGCCCCGAAGGGAGAGAACAGGAAGGATGGATGGCCCAACTGAGCCGCTAGCCTTAGGGAGAGTATGCCCAGGTTGAGGCAACTAGATGAGCCCCCCAACACACACACACACACACACACACACACACACACACACACTTCCACCCTCGTGAACTCACTGCAGGTTTGAACACACGGGGAGCGCGCTCATCTCTGACGTTACCCCCCACCCAAAGGACCCTTTCAAAAAGTTTGGCCTCACAGTGTGCTCTCATAAGCATGTTCACCTGCAGGCACCATTTGGTGAATGACCTCAAACCCAGACACCTGCAGAGTCCCACGTCGTAAGTGTGCACCCTTGACGTTGAGCACATCTGTCTCGGGCACAGAACGCTACCGTCTCCTGGGACCGTGGCAGAGGAAGCCCAAGACCTCCTCCACTCCAGATGAAGTGGTTGACGGCGAGGGCCCAACTCACGCTTTCAGTCTGTCCTCAGCTCAGAATCATTTGCTTGCCAGGTGGGGCCGGCCAGTGTGGAGGGGGCGTGTGCACCCAGCCCAGAAATCCGCCACACCCTCATTCCAACCCCATCCATCTCTCTGAGCCACTCCACAGCAGAGGCCCAGAGGGAAGGCCCAAGTGGGGACCTGGGGTGATGTGCGGTTGGGCGCCGAGAATGACGATTCTGTACCACTGACTAGGAGAAGGGTTGGGGGCATCAATGGGGGACCTGGGAAGCGTTGACTTTTGCGCTGTTTGCCCGTGGCCTCGGAGCAAGCAGACGCCATCTGTTTGCCGGCTGCGACGCGTCCCGTTTAATTACCCTCCCGGCAGCCTAATAGAGATGATATTAAACTAAATCTTTCTGACATTAAAAGTAATTATCCCCAAACCGGTGGCTCTGGGACGGATTCGCCCCTCCCGCACAGACCCCTTTCCCACCGCTCTGGATTCCGTTAGTTTGGCTGAAACTCTTCACCTGGGAAGGGGCTGGAGAAAGAAGGCGCCTTGGGAGACAGCGTCCCGAAGGCAGGCGTGCCTGACACGCGTTTTGCGCTCCAGAGTGGCTCCTGTTCCTGCGTGGACGCCAGCACATAAGACATTTTTCCTCCAGTCTTGCTGTTTAAGACCCTCAGTTATGCGTGCCAGCGCAAATGGGGAGAAAAGTAGCCTTGCTTGCTGTCTCTGTTTCTTTTGAAATGGCCCTTGATCTTGTCTAAGCTAGGGCCAAGGGAAAGACACGACTTTGGAATTAGGAAACAAAACAAAACGAAACAACAAACCACACTGCCCACGGTGGCTGTGGGCTTTTGCATGTTCTTCCTGTGAGGGGTCCAGCGCCTTCACTTGGCCTGTCCCACCTTCCTCTATTGGGCCCCATTATCTCACTTGTCAGGTGAGAAACAGATTCCCAAACAGGAGGACAAAACAGAGGAGCACAGATTTTATCCCTAGCCGGTGGTCTGCAAAGTTCTGGGTTCCACCTGAGGCTCTCCTCTGCACTTGTGGTCCAATTACTGGCACTTAGCGTCTTTGGGGAAAGAACACTGGGCATCTTACTCAAAAAGCACGTGAAGGGCCAACTGAGGAAGGACATGCAGGAGGCACCAACGCCAACCTCCAGCCATAGCCACAGCCACAGTCACTGGACAAGTAGGGGCTGCACGAGGTTTCAAGGCTTTCTGTTTTGAAGTGTCTCCTGCATTCAACACTCCTCTAAACTGTAGGTGTGGCATGCTTGCTTAGCACAGAGTGCTAATGGGAATTGCAACAGCCCACTTCAGACCCAAGTGGCTCAGGCAGTGAGGTATCTTGCCTGGGGCCACCATGCTGCATAACCTTAAAAAAGAAATCCAGATCCAATGCTCAGTCTTAGGCCTTTGTCTCCTCACCTCAATTCTGAGCATAATGTGGGGCTTAGGTTTCTTTTAGGTTTGATTTCACTAAATTTGCCAGTTATTCACAGAAAACCGAAAATCTGGCCACTCATGTTGAGTCCCTTGGATGTGCCAGGCTCTGAGGACCAGAGAACAATTACTTGTAATGTATTCTTACAGAATTCACTGGTCAACTAGGCACAAGGTCAGCCAGGCACTGTTGACCTCATGGTGAGAACAGTGGGCATGGAAGGGGCTTCCTGAGGGAACCCTTGATGCCAGCTTCATGTTTCCCACATGGAAGCTGCCAATGCTTGTTCTCATAAAGTAAACATAAACATTTTGGAAAATTTAGTAGAGTATATTTGATACGTATTTTTGTAGGCTGTTTCTGTGTGTTCATTTACAAAAATATGCATTTTGTTTATAAGTATAAGCATTTTTTTCATGTTAATCAACACAGTCTTCAAAAAGGGCTTTAAAATATTCAGTTATATAGATGTATTTTATTTAGCCAATTCTTAGTCTCCAATTTTTGCTCTGATAGATAGCATTGGTACCACAAGCATCCTGTGTGAATGTGACCAATTATTTCCTTAGGATAAATGACTAGACATGCAGTCCAGCCATCAGAAGCCTTCCCCTTTAAAGGCATCTGATAGCTGCCTGTCAAACAGCCTTCAGAAAAAGGCTATGACAGGCAAAGTGCTCAACAGATGCATCTTGGGATCTTTTTAATCTTTGCTAATTCAAGCAAGAAAAGCAGTATCTCTCAGGCACTGCAATTTACATTTCCTTAGGTTTTTCTTTATGTCTTAGTCGCTGCTGTCTGTTTTAAAATAACCTGCATGCATCCTTGAAAACATTATAACCCGCTCTGCTCTCACTTAGGTCGCTGCACACTCAGGGCAGCAGCGCCCTCCTTCCTGCCGAATGGGCTACATTTCTCCATTCTTTGGGTTACTGGTCTTGCTAGTACCACCCTGGGGCTTTAAACTTTTTTTTTTTTAAAGGTAGTCATACTTGTTAATTGCCTCTATAAATAGTGTATATTTACAGTGTCTTGCTTAAAGACTTTTCAGTTTTAAACTTCTAAAATCATTTACCTATATTTTTACATTTATTTAGCTGATAAATACCTTTATTAGCTGTTTTCATTTTCTACCTTTATACATTTAGTTCGGTTGAAATTAATTTTTATGAAAGGTGTGAAGTTTGTAACTGTCCCAAAAATGATTAGTAGGCTATCTGTCACAGGACTGTGCCGCATGACCTGTCCTTTTCTCCACCACCACACACCAGATCTCAATGCCCTGTATTGGCCTCAGCTTTCCCAGCCTCAGAGCTCTTAACTGTACCTGTGTAATATTCAGGAGGGTGGGTCATTCAGCTGAGTCCCAGTTCTTTTTCAAACTTCCCATGCTCTTTTCAAAATACACTAATCTGAATTAACATTTTTGATAATACAAAGAAAATACTTTTATTTCTGTATCAAAGACTCTAAGGTTAACAGTTGTTGACAAGACACAAAAAGGGTTTGAGAAGCTACAGATAATCATTGTTGGATTCAATCTCCCTTCATTATTTTACAGAGCATCTGACACGCTCCCAACCCAATCTTAAGCATGATTTGTTCAGGTGACAAAATTATGGTTTCTTTCCATTAGTCCTCAGCTTCTTTCTTTCTTTTTTTTTTCTTTATCTTCTTTTTCTCTGGACTAGGAACTGCTGTGCTGGTGCATTGCTCTTCCTCAGAAAGCTGAATTAACATTTTATGAATTTCAAATCTTGTTAAAAATAAAATAATTTGACCCCCCCTTTCTTCCAAGACAGAGTTTTCTGTATAGTCCTGTCTCCTGGAACTCACTCTGTAGACTCAGAGATCTGCCTATCTCTGCCTCCCAAATGCTGGGATTAAAGGTGTGTGCCACATGGCCAGGTGGAGGCCATCTTTATAAATTACTTTACAAGGTGAGATGTTTTCATCCAAAACATCGAACTTATTCCTAGGGGGACACTTTTGTAAACACCATCCTCCCCCTCCATACTGTTTAACAGATATTCTTGGTATAGTGTAGCTATTTAGAACAGAATCTTTTCTCCTGTTACACCTAACTGCTAATGACATGGAGCTTAAGAAAATTATTTACTGTCTTAACCTTGGGACCAGCCTCACTCCTCAACACTCTCTTCCATGTAAAGTTTTCAAATAGTGTTTAAAGTTTTTTGAGGCTCTGAACGAACCAGACAGAAGGGAAGAGATCAAAGGTAAAAAGACCAGGTGATTTGCAGGTCCTCCTGGACTTTGGGGACCAATCAACAGATTGGTGACTTCAGGAGTTAGCTCCCAGGGGGATGTTCCAAGAGTCTTGGCTGTGATGTTGAGGCAGGAAAGGAAGGGGAATTTAAGGGGACCGAAGCACAGAGAGGAGCCTCTGGACCTACAGTCAGTCCAAGCGTCTCTGGTTGAAGTCTTTTACCAGCTGAGTCAAGGATTCTGGGTATAAAGGTTGCCATACTTCGCTGACACTGGCACCTCCTGACCTTGCGGGAGTCGCCAGCTCTCTCAGGGCTTGCTTTCCAACTGCCATGGCAGATTGACTGGAGGGCAGCTGCAGCCAGGCCACCCTAAGGAGAGGACAGGGAATAGGGCTGGCTCCTGGGGCAGATCCGCTCAGATTTTCCAGATTGTAGCAAGGAATTGCTGGTTGCCATGAACTCTTAGCCTGTAGCATCCAGGACACAGACCAAACTGAAGAGGGAGGGAGGGAGGGATTTGGAAAGAAGCCAAATGCATGCCCAGGTCACCTGTCAGTTTTCATCCCTTCCGTATTTTTTTTTAACTCTGCCCCCCCCCCCCCCCCATATTTCCTGTTTTGTCACACAGTATGTTACTAGTTGGACTAGGCAGTTCCAAATTTCCTGAATTCTTCAGGACCTGCTAGGTCCATCCATCTCCAATTTGGAGATGTCCTGTATTAGTTGGTCCAGATTCCAACATGTTGCTCTCCCCCCACCCCCAGGATGCCTTCTGATCCAGCCTCTGAGATGCCTCCACTGTGTCTTGTCAGGGGCAAAAGGGGCACATGCTGATTCTGGGGCGTAGAGGATTCCCACGTGCCTCTGTGTTGTCCTCTCTGAAACCATCCACCCATTTTCTACTCCTTCTGTGGAAGGAATGAGAAGGGACTATCAGAAGGAATTAGAGAAGTGGCCCCCCAGGGGACTGGTGTGGGAACTGCTGAGAATGCTTGTTTACAATTAGAGAATGGCTTTTCACTACCAGTTCCCTGAGCTAGCCTGCTGGGCTTGGAGGAAGGGACACTTTCTTCGGTGGACTCTTCATTCCTGGGGTACTGAAAATGGCTCCACAGGCCCACAGGGAGTGGCACTATTAGGAGGTGTGGCCTTGATGCAGGAAGTGTGCCAGTGGGGCAGGCTTTAAGGTCTCAGATGCTCAAGCCTGGCTAGTGTGTTACTGTCTCTCCCTGCTGCCTGCTGATTCAGATGTAGAACTCTCGGCTACCTCTCCAGCACCATCTCTGCCTGTGTGCCACCATGATAATAATGGACTAAACCTCTGAACTGTAAACCAGCCTCAGTGAAATGTCTTCCTTTGTAAGAGTTGCCACGGACATGGTGTCTCTTCACAGCAATAGAAACCCAAACTAAGACTCCTTCTCAGCACCCTGATTATCTCCATGAGAAGGAAAACCAGGCATCTGGGAGCTGGAGACAGAACAAACTTGCTCTCAAGTGCCCTTGATTTTGAATCCTAATCTGAAAACTCCCTCCTTCCCCAGAACCGAAATTCAGAGGGATTGGCATGGCTGAACAACCTCCCAGCGTACCCTGGTGTTTCAAGGTCCAAGAGGGACTCAGGACTGTCTCTCTCTGTCCATGCTTCACATACTGTGTTCTGGACATCACATTGACCAGAATACGAAACCAAAGCACCCTGCCCACATAAGCAAGGAAGGAGCAGAACAGCCCGGGGGCACCCCCAGTTCCCCAGGAAGTATACTCTCACCCATGCCCTCGTGGCTTCTATTTGGAGGCTCACGCCAGAGTTGATTCTTTACAAGCCTCCTCCATGGCGTACCGCTTTTGTTGAAGGAAGCATGTTCTTCATCCTGCCTATAACTTCCCATAGCATGGAAGAAACTCATGAAGAAATTGAAGCGTGGATTGATAGCTACACATGCCAGTTCCTTATGGACACTTGCTATAGGTAAAATGTCAGGTCATAATGGAGACTTTACAGTAGCCAGTTCATTGCTCTGGTCCTCAGTTTCTCTATCTAAAGCATAATGTTCTGAGATAAGGACTACAATGTCATGGCTAGGAAGACCACAGTTTCTCAATGGATGTTCAGCAGAGTCCTGGCATTCACATCTGGAAAGAAGCAAGTTCCTGGCCACTTCTTCTGACCCCCAAAATATAGAGAAAAGTTTCAGTAAGGCTTGCTGTTTGTTGCTAACTTCCCAGAAAAGCCTTATGCAAATGTTACTAGTGTGTGCCCATGGGAGACAGGTAACATTTGCAAGCCTGGACACCTGTATCTAGAAGGCAGGCTCTATCCTTATGCTGGAGATAGCTCCCTTGGCTAATTTTGGGATCTCAGACTGCCAGGTTCACCATACTCCCCGATGAGACTTACCCAAGAACTTTTTGACTTTCCATCATTGGGAAAGGGAGACTTTGGATTTCCATAGTTCTGGGAATTCTCTGGCACTAAAATTGGTGGTTCCATACCACTCCTGTCTGGACATTCTAGGTTAAGGGCAGAGGCTGAGAATCCAGTTTGTAAGAGGGCTTCTGTGAGTGAGCAAGCCAAGGCTAACCTCATTTCCACAGGACAAACGCTGGTTTGGTGAAACATCTGGGAACAAATACTTGCTGTGGAGGCAGGCTGAGCATAGGACAGCGGTGTATAGCATAGCGGCGCAGAGACATCTGCTGTTCTGCCCCTCAGTTTATCAGTGCATGAAGTAGGGACTATATGTTACTCCTCAAAGGGCAGTTTGTGTTCATCTACTATCAGTGCCCTGTGCCAGATCCCATAGGTGTGGAAAGACTTCTGTACAAATAACTGTAGTATGTGATACCTGCTCTGCCAGCCAAACACGGGGGATTAGACGAGGGCCCTGCCTTGTGCTGTGGGAGATCCAGGAACTTACTGGGAAAGAAGGGTAATACTGGCCTAAGCTCAGAAGCCGAATGGTCTGTGTTTGATCTGGACCCTTGACTTACTGGTTGTGTGTGACCTTGAACAAATGACCTAACCTCCTGGGCCTTAGTTTGAGCATCAGTGAAGCAAAGAAAATGATACAAAGAACAAGGGAGTTGGTGCTATTACACCTCACACTGTCTGGGTGTATAATGGACAATGTTTAAGTAGTCCTTTTATTATCCACGGTTGTTTCAGAAGCACGCTGATCCTGCTCTCGGGGAGTTTATTCCTTAAACAAAACCAGGGCACTTTCTTATCCAGGAAGAATTTGGAAGGAGTGTGTAGGGTAAGGAAGGAACTTCTAACCCTGAGGGCGTGCAGGACAGATAAGCTTGAGAGCCAGACACAGGTCTTCAGAGGTTGACTAAGGTTATAACCTACCTGTGGGGCTGAAGCAGTCAAGGAGGGCTCTCACCAACAGCGGAAAGCTCAGGGCACACCAAAGCCCTTTCCTCTCCATTAGTTATGTGTCCCCAAACCTGCTTCCAAAACTGTTCACAGGGTGAGCCCAAGGATGCGATGGAAGAACAGTGCAGTCTTACAGTGGGATGACCTAGGAACTCAACACCAATTCCTTTTTTTTCTTTCACTAATAAAGGGTTGGTTTTGCTTCAGTAACCACTGGGTACATGCCTGCCATGAGGCAGTCAGGGCTGGCTCTGGAAACAAAGATCAAGATATAATTTCTTGGCCTTTCAATGTTATTAGGTGAGTTGGAGGTCAGAGATAGAAGTGACTATCTTTTAGTCCTTTTCGGCCTGTGTCTCGGTTTAAACTGTCAATAGATTGAGCTACAGTGTGCTTGTTGCACGCCGGTCATTTTGCTAGGTCTTGAGGATATGAAGTGATTCTGGCCTTTTGGGGGCTCACAACCGGGGTGAAGGTCATGAACTAAAGTACAGTTTGGAAAGACTCAGCACAATGAAAGGGCAGCACAGGCATTTGAGCTGCGGTGTGAGGTAGGTTATGGTCAAGAACACAGGTGAGAGGAAGCACGGGAAGTGAGGAATGGAGGCTGGCAGAAGTCTGTGAAAGCGGTACCGTGCGAGGCCAAAGACGACAGAAAGCTAGCACACTTGGGAAAACTGCTTAACTCAGTGTGTGCTGAGGGCATGAATGGAGATGCAGATGGGAAAGGAGGTAGGGTAAGTGATGGGGCTTAAATCCAAACCAAGGATTAGGGTTTTGTTTGGGAGGCATGGGGAAACTTCTGAGAGGATTGAGGCAAGGTAAGGCAAGTGAGAGAACTTCCTGGCAGGAGTGTGGAGAATGAGACCAACTGGGATGTGATTTTATAACCTTAACGAGATGATGAAACTGAAGGGAAGATACTGGAGTGGGAGAAAGGATCAGGGAATGGATCTGGGAGTCCCACATGCAGTAAGTGTTGCTGAAATCCTGGCTTCGGACACATTTTCATGTAATGGCAGCACTAGGAACTTTAGGAGTGAGTCATACGGGAGCCATGTTGTTTATTAAACATGGCTTTCCTCGTTCTAGCATCCAACACTTTACTATCAGAAAGTCTTGGTAGTGAGGCTGTGCTTCCCTCGAAGGCAGCACTGCCTTGTTGCTGACCTGCAGGGGTTCAGAGTCAAAGGGATAGATGAAGAACTCTGCCCTGCCCCTTGATGCAGATGGGGCTTGAGATAATTGCTCTGAGCTTGTTTCCAGTACGAAGGAGGTTTAGAACATCTACCCACAGGGCTGTTGTGAGGCTAGAAGGTTTGTGGTGCACTGAGTATCTGATTCATCCTAATGCCAACCTAGGGCTCTGGGATACAAGAGCTCCGGGTCGTCTGTGTTGTTCCCCAAAAGCTGTCACTTCTCATGGCCCCCCCACACTAATCCTCTGGGTTCACAGGTGGACAACAGCTCTTTCAACTGCTTTAGTGAAATCTCCTAAGGTTTTATCAACAAGTTACTGTTAGCAATTCCCCCTTCCCCCACATACTTTTTTTTTTTTTTTAAGCTGAAAAGCTGTGGTGTAGGAAGCTGAGGTGACTTCCCCAAGGCAGAGTACTAGTGAGTGAATGGAGCTGACTCCTGCACCCAGGCCATATGGCTTCAGAAGATGGGCTCTTAAGCACGTAATACTACTTGGCAAAACCAAGAACAACTAACAAATTGTGAAAAAGAGTTAAGGGAGAAAAAAAAAAAAAAAAAAAAAAAAAAAAAAAAAAAAAAAAAAAAAAAAAAAAAAAAAAAAAAAAACCCAACCATGTTCTTTTAATCATGATTCCTGTCAGATAAGCTTTCAAAATGTAGTGGAAGCTGGGTGCACACCTTTATCTCAGCAGAGAGGCAGAGGCAGGCAGATCTCTATGAGTTCCAGGCCAGTCAGGGTTAAACATTAAAACCCTGTCTCAAAATTTTCACTGGAGGGCTACGGTGTGAGTGGTAAGAACTCTTATTGTCTTTCAAAGCTGATTATTTGAGAAAGCTAGAGCTTTCTCAAATGCAGAGGGAGGTTCAAGGCAAGAGAACTGAGTGGTAACATTTAACCATCTTTGGGAGCTTTTAGATACAAAAATGTGACTTGATAATAGAAAATCACACAACTTCACCATCCCAATTAGTCTGATATTGTTTGCTTGGTGCAAACGGTGGCTCTGATTTCTTTTTTTGTTAACAGATTCCATGAAGAGTCTGAGGAACACAGACTCCCTTTCTGGAAGAACACACACTTAACTTTTGCACAAGAAAGAGGATTCCAAGAGCAGCTCCTGGGGAGAAGGCAGACTACCTACAGAACAGCAGAAAGCAGCTGGCCAGGCTTTGAGTCTTTTGCTAAGATGAGGGGACGTGGGCAAGTCTCAACCCTTTTTCAGCACCTAAGTAAAACTGGACCGATCATCCCTGGCTCACTCACAGCAGCGGACTGCTGACAACAGTGAGGTGAGGGCACTGCGAAGTGCTAGCTGAATGTTGTCAGGATATAGAGGTTGGGAGAATCTCCTCACCGGGTCACACACAGCAGAGCTAGGGCCAAAATGGGAAGAAGCCTCTCAAGTGCACACACATGGGAAGACCTCCCACTCCCGAGGATTTTAAGATGATCATGTGAGAAATGGGTGTGGAGGATTACACAGATGTAAATGCAATGCCTTAACTTAGTTATTTCTGGACTGAATTTAGCATGGTGTCCTTGTGGGATCTAGAACTGGGGAGCTGAAGGGGATGGGCAGAAGTGTGCCAGTCAGCGATGCTGCCAATGGAGACAGGTAAGACTCTCTCTGGTACCCTATGAGGAAATGTGCAGAGCTCTGCAGTCTCTAAACTCTAGCCTGCTGCCTGGCATACCCAGGTCAGTACCTCTAGCTTTAACACAACTACAGAGGTGATGCTTTTTAATTTCACTGGCTGAACAAAACCTACAAAATCTTAACCCCTTGCATTAGAAAGACTCCACAAGAATGTTCCCTTCCAACTCAGGCGGTGAATGCTTTTGATTCAGATGAACACTTACCTGTACGCCTCATAAAACTAACAGGGTCAGATCACAGTGGCCTTCTAAACCAGAAGCCTTCCAAAGAACCTGCAACTATTAAAAGGCAACAGCAAACTGACATTGCTTCCGCAACTCCTCAAAGAACAAGTGGTACCCCGAGAGCACAGGGCAGCGACCTAGACGGGGACCAACCGCAAGCAGCAGACCAAGAGTATGGAGGGAGTATGCTGCAGGCCTCACGGGGCCTGGAGGCTGTGATGTGGAGCTCAAGGAAGTCTAAGGGTAAGAAGATCGTAAAAGACACTGTTGGTTTGACTTTGTGGCGGTAGCAAGTCACTTTACTGCTGTGCTTATGAGAGGGTTCCAACGCTCTCTCCTCCTTTTCTGGAGTGAACACTAACAGGACCTAAGGACAGGAGTTCAGGAGGCTGAGCCAGTTAGACAGAGCTTTCCAAGGTAGGACTGAAAAAGGGTTTGTCAACTTCACACACATTCAAGTCACATTTAATAACGTTTATGAAATTGGTTTCAGAGTAAAGTCTATATGTTGGTATACAGAAGTAAACGGGAATGGCAGGGAACCATATAATGAAGTCAAATCCAGATCAGATGGAACAACTTAAACATAAGAGTGAGTTCAGAGATCTTGCTCAACCCCTGCCCATACCCTGGCTGCTGTTTCTGAGTATGGCTTGAGTTCAGGGTTGTGGCTTCTCACAGCAGCTACAGAACAAGGTCTAGCTGGACAAAGAGGAGCTGGTGCCCTAGTACAGCTGCAGCTTCGGAAACGACATCTTGTGGTGCCACTTGATTAGGAAAGAAGGAGCTGGAGAGAAAGCGCTCAGGTGGACTCCCCTGACAGTGCGCTCCCTTCTCTTCAGTCAGCTGACAGGTGAAGAGTATTAGCAACATCACTTAGAAGAGTTTTGACGTTCTTGGTCGAGCATCAGAGGAAAACAGGTGAATTTTTCTGGCCGATATTTTTTGAGTAGAGGGAAAAGTGACCAGAATTATCTTCAGCTTTGGTTAAGTCTTCTCAGAACCTCATAGTGGAACCAGGGAAATACATCTAACACACTTACAAAATAACCAAACTGGGAAGTCAACTCTAAAGATAAAGACCAGAGATGACACAAAAATAGCCACAGAGAACATTTCAAGACTAAAAGGAAATTGATTGGCTGTGAAGATATAAATATTCTTATGAACTACCCCAAACCCCAAACCCATATATTAACGAAGTCCACATCTACAAATCAAACCCCACATTACTACATACCAATCAGGCAACACATGAATTCTAGGCTATGCCTCCAAATTTGCTCTCTTAAATATATGACGACTGAATTTTTAGCCAAAGAATGAGATCCCTTTTATTTGGGATATAAATTCAATATCTAATATTAAAACATTCAGAAACTAAAATTATAGAGCAAGTCCCTTATTGCAGGAGAGCCCACAGGGCAGCTGATCAGCTTTTGGCAATAGAGAAGGTGTTTAAAACATGTATTGTGGGGTGTGCCTGTAATCCTAGCACTTGGGAGGCTGAAGCAGATGACTGCAAGTTTGAGGCCGGAGCTACATAGTGAGAGCTGGTCTCCAAAAGTCAGAAAAAAAAAGGGAAACAAACACCCCACCAAGTGACAAGTGTCCCAGATGTATAAGTAGTAGAGGGAGGAAAAGCAGAACTGAGTGCGGTGTACACTGATGGCCCAGCAACTTGGTAGCAGGTGCCTGGGAAGTTCTAAATGCCTCTCTGCAAGCCAGATAATAGCTTCCCACAGCTGGCCAGTAGCAAGACTTAGTCCTGGCACCTTGCACACTGCCTCAACATACTGTGTACTCGACTAGCTCCCCAAGCTGCAATGAAACAAAAAAATTCCTCCAAGATGGACTATGGAGCCCATGGTAGTAGTATATAAACAGCTGCATATATTTCAAATCAGTCCTCCAACAGCATCTCACATTTTAGTGAAGGAGTCATTTATACTACATACTTCTCTACCCAAAAATGTCTAACTTCCAGGCCAAGAATGTCCTACTTGACTTTTTTCTCTCTGCCTTTTAAAATTAGGTGATAAACTTAAAATCCAGTTATGGACATAAAAAAGCAGAGGTCTGAGCCCTGGCCCAATGACACATATCAAACACACAGCTTCTTGATATCAAGGACAAAAAGAACTGTCCTGGACACTGAAGGGGAAAGATGGGAACTGGAGAGGTAAAAGTTCTACGAGGGCTCACTGGCACTCAACAGTAAACAAGGGTGTTAAACAAGAGTGGAGAGCAGGTATCAACAGGGGAGGCCATGGGGTTGTAGTGCTCCATCGTGAGGATTGGGGAACATACACTCATGGATGGGAAATTTTAAGTAGCTATGTTTATTACTTTTTTCCAGCAATCTTGCAAGAGGCAGAAGTGTGACATTGAATTGAGACGAGCGCGTGGGTGGGTTGGCGAGGAGCCCATCTCTTGACATGTGCCACTTGTCTTGTCAGAAGTGGCCGGTTCCACCGCTGAGTCATGTTTACTCTTTCGCTTCAAGGAAAAGGGTTTCTTGAGGGAACAACTTTACCTCCAATAATGACTTATTGGGGTCTAGCTGAGTTACCTGGAAAGAAAGAGAACACACATTCAGAAATCTGGAGCAAGCCCTCGACTTTCAGCATTCCACACACTGGCACGAGCATGTGCAGTGTCTTATTGGATCACAACAATTCTGTGCAGTGGTGGGGTTCTTCCAGGGCTCTCCAAAATGTCATATTCTACAGTCCCATCTAGTAGAGGAGTTAGTATTAACCGTAAGGCTACTGGATAGTCTTGATACTGGATACATCCAGCTGGTTAAACAGAGGAATGGCAAGCCTGAGACCTGGACTTGGTGAACTGCTGCTAGCATGGAGGCCTGCTCTGCTGGCTGGGACAACAACTAAACCTTTGGAGGGACAAGGGCTAGGCACTTCCATTAACATTACATGTAGCAAACTACAGAACAGCCATTCCACTGTATCTGGAGAGGATGCCATTATCCCGGGGAGCTCCCTAGGCACAGCACAATCTCCTCATTGAGAGTATCTTTAATTTGGAAAAATGAGGCAACCACATAATACGGCTATATTTGGGAAATTCAAAACATGCTGGGCAGTGGTGGTGCACGCCTTTAATCCCAGCACTCGGGAGGCAGAGGCAGAGCACTATGAGTTTTCTCCACAGAGAAACCTTGCTTCCAAAACCAAAACCAAAAACACCCCAACCACTGAATAGAAACTAAATCTTTATTAGATCTCTGCCCTCCCTAAGCCATGGCAGAGATGGCAGGTGAAGGCTTTAAAAACCTAAGAGAAAGAGATACATTTATCAAAAGGGATCATGAGTTCTGCAAGGCTGAAAAATGCAAGGTTAGTGGAAAGTATAAAGGCTTTGAAAACAGGAAGACTGCAGTTTAAATCACAGTGGTGTTGGCGATCGTCTTTGTGGCTCTTGTCAAACTGATCAAAATTAAATGGGAAAAAACATAATTAGCACAATGTCTGGCATAGAGCAGATCAACAAAGCATGCTACGTAGGAGAACAACTATAAAGGGAGATGGACATGCGGGCAATGGGCTGCTCGGAGTGTGCAGTGGTTAGGTAATCTCTAGCTAACCTGAAGCTGCTGCTCTGCTATTTGCATGAGCTTTGGGGCCTTGGGGCAAATCCTCCAGGCAGGCAATTTGTCTGTTCAACTCAAGCCACTCATAATGTGATGACTCTGCTTTCCTCTTCCAGCAGGAAGGGGAGCCCCTGAGTGTCAAAGACAGACTGGTAAGGAAATTGGGGAAACACTGACCTCAGCATATCCAGGAGGAGACTTGGTATGCTCAAGAGGGTCATTAAAGAGACACATCTAACCCTAGAATCCTTTCTGCTTAAAAGGAACCCAGGGTGAATCTTGCCCTGCTAGTATCTCTTGGGTTCTGGGCAGATGGGCAGGCAAGGTGGAAGGGAGAGCCTAGCTTGCTGTCTGCCTTCCAATGCACGGGGAGGGCAGGCTGCTGGCAAATGTTTACCCACTTCCCCAATTAACGTACAATACTGCACTGGCTTCTGTCAACAAACAGAGCTATGCTGCCTCTGCTTCAGACTGGCATTTTCTGCCCAGCTGCTTCTGCTATTGTTCTTAATTAACATGCCAGAGCTCTTCCCGCATCTTCTACTTTGTTATTTGTGGTTTGTAAATATGATGCTTATTGTGAGACACCAAAATTATACTAGTGCCAGAGCTGTGAGAGCAGGCAGGAAGACACATTGGCAGGCAAAACAGGCTGGAAGGCTGGAGTAACAGGCCTATGTGGCACCCTACTGGGGTGGTAGACATGCAAGGTAAGAGATTCATAAACTCTTAGTTAAAATTACAGTTGTCACTGATAACACAGTGTCCAAGAAATACTAAATGATTTTTATCTAGTCATTCGATGTGTGGGGATTGGGATCTGAGAAAGGCAGAGACAAACATTTCTTGGACATCAATTATAAGCCAGGGACTTCAAACATATTTCTCAATTAGTCCACATAACAACCACCGTGCAAGGCTGCAGTGAGAGCTGAGTTCCAATGCAGTTGTCACCTGTTTAAGGCCTATGGTCAGGAGTCTGTCCACGGCGCTGTGGACACCCTTTCTACATGTCCTCTCCGACAGGGGACTCAGTTGCTCCTTGGTAGGGAGTGTGACAGTCAGGTGAAATAATGTGAGTGAGGACCCTCTCGAGCAGTAAGTGCCCAGGAGACGGTACAGCCACCATTGGCTGAGGTGTTTCTTGGCTAGCAGTCCTAAACTCTTTCTAAGTTGTTCTGGTTGTCTTTATTTCTGCCCCACTGCCCGGAAAGAATGCTGCCCTTTTCCTTAGGTAATTCCTTCAGTTCTGGAGATCTCTAGCTTCAGGGAGGTCCCGCAGACAGTAGACTGGTTTGGAGTAAACACAGCTCTGTTGAGGCATACCCTCTCAGAAGTCCCATAAGAGGCCTTCCAGATCACCCCATTTTGAACTTTATTTCATTTATTTATGCTTAATGTGATTTTTTTTACTATCTAGTCTTTTATTTATTTTTATTTTTTAATCCATTTGCTTTGTAATACAGATTATTATTACAACAGTAGTGTGATTGTTGACAACAATAATAGCCAATAGCTTATAATTTTTCATTATACACCAAATACATTAACTCATTTAATCCTTATAACGGCTCTTGAGCTAGATACTGTTATTTCTATTTGGCAGGCCAGGAAACACATTTAGGAAGGCTGAGATTTTGCTCAAGGCCACACAGCTAGTAAGCCAGGAATTACATTTGTATTCAGAGCCATTCTCTCTCTCTATCAATCTATTCATTTATTTTGTGCAGATGGGAGCTTCGCCTACATGTATGTCTGTGCAGCATTTGCATGCAGTGCCTACAGAGTCCAGATCCCACAGAACTGCAGTTACAGACAGTTGTGAATTGCCATGTGGGTGCTGGGAAGCGAACCCGCGTTCTCTGGAAGAGCAACCAGTAAGCCATCTCTCCAGAGCCCAAGTGCTGAGATTAAGGGTTGTGCCACCACACCTGGCATCATGCTTTTACTATTGCAGCTGCCACCCAACCTACCCTGTATAGGAGTGCCTGACCTCAGCAGTACTCCTGAGTGTATAGATAGCATGATAAAGAATACACTGTGAACATCCCAAGATTTTAAATATCATTTGGTCTAAATGCTAGTCTTTTAACTACTAGAGTTATTCCATTTTACAAATGAAAACATAAGACTAAGAGATTAAATTAAGTGCAGGGTGGTTGTGGCGCACACCTTTAATCCCAGCACTCGGAAGGCAGAGGCAGGTGGATCTTTGTGAGTTCGAGGCCAGCCTGGTCTACAGAGCAAGTTCCAGGACAGCTTGGGCTACACAGAGAAACCAAAACTGAGATTAAGATAAACACTGCTGTTCCTGAATTAAAATTTTAAAATAAAAATAGCCTTTTGGTGTTTTATTGCCCGGTAGTATAACTATAGTTAACAATAATGCATTATTTAGTTCTAAATAATCAAAAAAGACATTATTTTTCACATTTGGCTTTTAAAAATACTGTTTTTTTTTAATTCTTTGAGCATGTCACGAGATGTATTTTGATCATATGAATCTTCTTCCTCAACTTTTCCCAGACCCTCACCATTTCCCTCTCATTCCCGTTCAACTCCCTCAGTCAGCTTGTGCTGGCCGACTACTCATGCACGGGCACTGCTGTGGATTGCGCTCCACACATCAGGTGCCACCCATTAAAGAAAACCAGCAGCAACCTACTGCCAGCAGTCAGCTAAAAGTAGGACTTGGTGCCTGTCTCCCCTTCTCCATGCTGGGATTTTATCTGTCTTGATTTGGCTCCAGTCCTGTGCACACTGTCACGATCACTGTGAGTTTATATATGCTCCTGCACTGTTGTATCCAGAGAGCACTGAGTCTTCGGAGTCATCCGCCATCTCTGGCTTTTGTAATCGTTACCCTCCATCTCCCTCATAGATCCCCAAGACTCGGGGGACTGCCAGAACATTTGTGGCACTGCTGCACCGGTCGGCATACCTTGCCAGACGGGCTGTTAATGCAGATTGTGGGGTTTACTACTAGGCGAGACTGATGGTTACTTTTCTCTTCCAGCTGAGTGCACAGTACTTACCAGTGCTCTGAAACCACCAGCAGGAGGAAGCTTCCAGTGAGCACCACCTGGATTCCCCATGATCACTGACTCAAGTACGTGATACAGAAGAGAGATTTAAGAAGATCTCATTATAAGGAAATATTGACGGGGTGATGGGTATGCTAAGAATTCTAATTTTGATTATTATGATGTATGCATATATCAAAACTCACAATGGACTCTATAAGAATAGCCCTATAACCCTACTGTTTAGGGGGATCCACTCCTAATAAACTCATTTTCCTTAGGTGTGTGTTTCTGTTTTTGAGAATTCCACACACGAGCACTGTATCTACATCATTTCTACCTTCCGAATTCTCCATGTTCCCTCTACTCTCTCAAATTCAGGACAATGACTGAAAACTTTGCATCCACTGTAGTTTGTAAGCAAGAGAGAACGAGGGGAACGCAGGGTGTCAAGTCTCCCCAGGAGCCAGCGGCCACACTGTGGAAACACTGCAGTGCTCTTGGTCTCATTCTAGAAGGGCATGGATTACGTCAGGGGGTCTCCTGAGAAACAGCAGAGGACAAGAGAACTGTGGACAGAGGGTCCAAGGAAGTGGAGCTGCTGCTGCGGGGCAGAGCTATGCTCTTCCGGCCCGAGTTTCTCAAGACTGGCAAGCAGGAGAGAGCCAAGACGGTGGAGGTAAAGATCATGGGAGGGAGAACTCTTTGGGGAAGCAGCAGGAACTAACACAGCTACTAATGGTTCTTTCTCCTAATTTTGTTGCTTTTCTTCTTCCGCCTTCAGAAGTTTATCTTCTCGTCCTCACAGTCACTATCACGGTAGCAGGTATCGCTCAGTGAGCATCTCTCATGAGCTGGGCTCAGGCCGCCTGCATTTATGTCATCTCTTAACTAGTGCTGAAGATGGCCTAGTGAAACCAGTACTAGAGCCACCCTAGAGATAAGCACACCGAGGCTACCTCGCCCACTGATGTAGAGACTAAGGTTTCAGAGTCAGGTCTGTCCAATTCCAAAGCTCACTACGATCACAATGCTCTGGCAAACCAGCTTATGAACAGGCTGACTTGGGGAGAGGGAAGTCTGCTGCACTTGGAGGCATCTAAATACAGGCATATTTGCTGGGGGTGGTACCAGCTAGCAATTTTCTGAACATTTATTTCAAAACAGTCAATCTTTGACATACTTTGCATCTATAAAAATATTTTTATAATAGCCCTCCAATGTGGGCAAAATAATTATTCCCATTTTATGAAGAAACTAAGTCTCACAGCAGATTAGGTAGTTTGTCTAAAGTAAAAAAAGCTATTAAGGGCAGAGCAAGAGAGTGAATCAAGGCGATCTAGCTTTGGAATCTACCCAGTTACTAGATTCCATGGCTAGAGATGTTCCTGAGAGTATCCATACAAAGAAGTTGGAAGAGTTTCTTTCAATTCAAGCTTCCAGGATACAAGACCTTCACTTTAAGAATAGCAGGTCAGAGGTCACTAAAAAATCCTGAAATGTTTATAAAATACGAATACAAAAACCCAATCTAGGTCTGTCTTTTGCCATTTACCTGGGACTTTACTGAATTATTGACTCTCTAAATCAACAGAGAATGAACACGTTGGGATTCCTTGGGGGAGGAGGGGTGTTCTTGGAGAAGAGGTAGTTTGTCTTTATAGTTAGAAGAGGGAAGTCAACCATCCTGACATTTCCTTCATTGTACTTGGGAAACCTGAATGGGCAGCATATTTTCTCATTAACACAACAGTTTAATAAACTGGTTTTGTTAAATGTTTATGTTAGCACAGATGGGCCATGGGCCATTACAGAACTTTTCATACCTGCACCACCCTGCCTCTCAACTGCAGTAAAGACACGACACTGTAAACATAATGTCACTACTAAACACCACTCAAAGGGGAGCTTAATACTAAAAAGAGCAGCAAGGATACTTGCAAGGTACTTTATAGTTCGTGAGGAATTTACACAAACAGCTCATTCACATAGGTTTGGTAATATGATCAACCTCTGTTTTACGTGATTTTTTTTTTTTAAACTTAGGTTTGCTTTTAGTTTGGAACCAAACACAGGAAAGTCTGGCTCTAATATCTTACATAGTGGAGCTGCCAGGGAGCATCAACTTAAGCCCTAGCCTTCTCTGTTGTTCCTTAGAACTTTCCTAAGTCTCTAGGTGACACGAGTTCTTTCTCACTCTTTGAGTTATAGCCTTTGGGTCTGATGAGCAGGAATGGACAGCAATAATGTTTTTCAAACATATTTCCTGTTTTTAGATAAAAAGTGCACTTTAGAAAAAAATCACAGCATCTTCAGGGAAGAATCATCCACTGTCTGATGACTCTAGCATTTGCCTGCTTGTCTCTGATGAGCAACAACTTCCATTTTCTAAGCTGAGTACTAGCAGCCTTGTGAGCAGAGAGAACCAGAACTCCAGGAGCAAACCTTTACTGAACTGACAGACAATCATGTCAACATGTAGAATTAGCACCAGTGCCTCATCCAACCTTTCCTCCCCTCCTGGCAGTGAGAAAAACGGCCATTCCATGTGACACAGATAGACCACAATAAACTTCCAAGTTTAAGGGCGTTTGCACTTTCAGGCACATCAGTGGTGCTCAACCTGTGGGTCTCGACACCATCCTGCATGTCAAATGTTTACATTATGATTCATAACAGTAGCAAAATTGCAGTTATGAAGTAATTTTATGGTTGGGGTCACAACACGAGAAACCATATGAAAGGGTTGCAATATTAGGAAGGTTGAATCACTGAGTTTCAGGCTACCTATTTCTGAGTGTTTTTCCTTGTTTTCAGCCCTCAGTAACCTCAGTGAATGGCCTCTTCTCTAAACCCCATACAGGGCTGCATGCCATCAGATCTTGCCAGAGGGTAAAGGGTATAAGTATCGAGGAGTCCATCCCTGGTTCTCAAAGCATAACTTTACACAAGTCACCTTTCTTCTTTAGGCTTTTATTTTTAAAAATGTAGGGGTTAGTGATTAATAAGAAATAAATGGTACTGCAGTTGAGCTTTGGAGATCCAAACATTTAGGCTCAAACACAGTGTCAGCCAAATCAGCTTGTGGTTCCAGTATCCTTCTCTGCTTGGTGAAAGGGTTATTGTAGGGGTAAAAGTAGCCATCACTGATAGTGTCATATGGAAACGGATTCTGTGCCTTCTTTATGCTAGGAGATATCATCTCATGGCATAGTAATGATTGCCATTAACAAAAGTTAGCATTTGCTTTTTTTTTTTTTTTTTTTTTTTTTTTTTTTTTTGTGGAGGTGAGATATTGCCTAAACTGGTTGTGAACTTCTGGTCTCAAGTGACCCTCCCATTCCACTGTTTTGAGCAGATACAACTGAGTATATGCCTGCTTTACACCACATCTAGCCTGCTTCTCCCTCTTCAGCTTCCTTCTCTCACTTACCAGGAACACTGAGCCCACAGCCTATGCATGAAAGGCAGTCCTCTTTACATGGCATTTTCTAAGTGCCACATACTACGCTAATTACCTCCTTATTATCTAATTAAGTGATTATTATAATTCTTTAAGTATTCCATCTTATAGATGGGGTAAAACTAACATGTTTTTTAGTGTTAAAATGTCCTCAAAACTTGGCATCTTGTTACGGATGCTTTGGTCACCTTCCCTTGCCTTCGTATTCCTAGTGGTAGCTTTGGTCACTACACTATTAAGTGACAATGTTAAAGGAAAAGTCCAGAGGTAAGAAAGGGGGATACTAACAAGGGTAGGGTAAGAGGAGAAGATGTTCTTTAAAAGCAGGAGAAATTCCAAGTATACAGAGCAAGCATAAAAAAAAATCCAAAATAACAAAAAAATAAAGAAAATGTAAAAAATCTAAGAAGAAGGAGAACAGTCATGTATCTTCTCTCTGAGAAGTCAGTTTCTAAGATTAGTTCATCATGGGTCCCTGAAGGCACAATTTCAAATAAACACAGTCCTGCTTTACAGAGCAGTTTATAAGCTGTGGTCTACTGAAGCATAAACTACATAGATAAATTCACAGATGAAGATCCGATAGCACAGTAATAGAAATGCAGCACAGATCAGAGGCATGCCCAGCTCATGCCCAGCTTAGAGATGTGGTAAGTGCTAGTCTCCACGTCCACTGGGAGCTCCAGAAGGCTCAGGGCGGGACTGATTCTGAGCCTGCTCAAGGCAGTAAGGTTACCTGGGTGGGATGTATGTAGAGGTTTGAAGGAGGTAGGGAAACACTGATCTAGGGGACAGGCCTCTTCTCAGAGGCCAACACCACACCAGACAGCCAGGTCTTTACAACAGGTCTCTAAGATGTCTGTGTCAAGACTGGACCACACACAAACTGTGGCAGAGCACTGAGAAACGGGAAAGATAAGAGCCGACTGGTTACGTTGAGAACTGTGAACTCGGCTTAAAAGTCTGTGAAACCTTCATCATTGTTTACCCCAGAACTTCACCACTAGGCATAGATTAAGAAACAAGTAGACTTTAAATCCTGGCACTACATCCTTTTCACAAGTGCTAATTTCGTATGAGACGAACCTCACGTTTCTCAGCTGTAAGCAGGTCAGCATTACCCAGCAATCTTTCAAAAATCCATGTCTCTCGGGCTCTCTCTCTCACATTCCCACACGGAAGAGAGCTGCACAAGAAGTCTCACCCTACCACTCTTCTACTTAGAGTTCTTAAAGGATGACTTACTATAATAGGGCAATCTCGTTCTGCTCCCAGTCTGTAAATGGGTGATGGTGTTACTGACAAGGTTCTTGGGGCCTTTGATGGTAGGCATAGCTGAGAAGGCAGCTTGGAGATAGAACATGAAGAATATAAATTTCTAGGTAGCAAAAACTTTAGAAAAATACTTTCCCTCTGGTTGCAGAGTGGCCGTTTAGTGGTGTGCTCAATGCCTCTTCAGCAGCAGAGTGGCTTGGGAGAGAGGGAACATTTTGAATGCATTTTAATACTCAAGCAGGGCTATACAAGCCAATGTGCTCCTAGTTCTGCACACAAGCACCGTTCAAGAGCTGGAGCTTTGAACAGGAGTTAAAAGAGTTGAGTCCCTAACGACATACAAAAGACTTGCTGGTGTGATTTATTCTGATGTATTTACTTATCCAATTACCAAAACAGCAGGAGATCATTAAAATTTCTAGTTACCAGATGCAGCACGTTCAATATCTTAAATGTTACCAAGGCTTTCTCTGAGCTATTTTGATATTACACTTCATCTGCCCAAAAGCGTATGAAACTGGACGGCAAGAACAGAGCAGGAACATTCTTGGAAGGCCTATGCAACACCAAACCTGTATGAGAGACTCCCCAAACTCCTGGACTACAGCACTATGATGAGAAATGAAAGTATCTAGGAAGAGAGAGGGCCTGTAAGACCTCAGCCAAGTCTTTTCTACCTCTGAGCCTCCATCTTGCTAAGAAAGGATGCTGACATTGTCCCATGTTATAGACTACTGTGAGCACCATCACAGTTTGCTTTCCCGGCACTTCACACAACTGTCTTGTAGAGAAGACAGAACAACTTAATGTACCTTGTGCATTATATGCTGTTAATAAACTAGCATGCACAACAGGCACCAACCTAGAGACTACTACAGTGCTAAGAAACAGAAAGCAAGCGCATGCCAACATTTCAGAGTATATGACAAAAGACATACATTAATAAAAGGTATCTAGATCCATACAAGGGCAGTGGTATCTTTGTACCAAATTTTTTTATTACTCTGATCTTCAAATATTATTTCCTCACAGACCTAGACTCTAGTCAATTAGAGTTGTTTGTTATTGAACAAATATGTACTAGGTTTTCCTATCCAGAACCTTGTGCTATGTGTTGGGATTAAAGGCATGCACCACCACTGCCCAGCTACACAAGTATTTCTTTAGTGTTTATGACATTTAAGAAACTTGGCAGCAATAAACAAGACACTATCTCTGCCTTTAAGCAATGCCTAGAGCAACACATAGATATGAAAAAGGCCCATTGCAGTTCAGAGCCCATTAAAGCTCACAGGGGTAAGAGTTACCATAAGAAGATGGCCCCTAGGGAATACAAGGAAGATAATGCCACTGTCCTAGAGTGTCACCATGTTTATCCTCCTCATTCTAGTACAATATGTATAGCTATTTGCTACAATCTAATTATCCATTCTTCTTAGATATTTACATACACTAAGCCAGTTATTATTTTTCAATATGTGTCAGGTACCTTTCTAGGGAACAATGGTTAATTGGATATAATTCCAAGTAACTTTAACTTTTATATGTATCTTTTTTTGCTTAAAAACTATATCCTTAATTTTGTAATTGACTATAAACTTGATCTAACCATGTCTGCCTTTAGTGTCTTAGTTCTAGGCTTTCTCTGTGTCTTAGTTTTTCAACTAGAAGGACCTTTTGTAGCTTTTCACAGTCTAAACGGCCTGTCTAAAGGTCTGTTCACACAAGGCCTCACAGAAGGCCTGTCTAAAGGTCTGTTCACACAAGGCCTCACAGAAGGCCTGTCTAAAGGTCTGTTCACACAAGGCCTCACAGAAGGCCTGTCTAAAGGTCTGTTCACACAAGGCCTCACAGAAGGCATGTCTAAAGGTCTGTTCACACAAGGCCTCACAGAAGGCATGTATGAAAGTCTGTTCACACAAGACCTCACAGAAGACCAACTACAAAACTGAAATAAACTAGGAAACAGCAAAACAGTGTTCAGATTTGAGATCCCAGACATTAAACCCAAAGACGTGAGGTCCAGATGTAGGGTGAAGAGCAGGGTGTGGCTTTGGTAAAGTTCTTTGGGGCTTAGAGCTGCAGTGAGGCCCGAGGACTGGCACGTTAAGCGCATGTGCTAATGGACTCTGGAACTCCAGCACCGAACTTGACAATTACAGTGAGTATCTAAAAAAGGTTAATCTGCGAGCACATATGTTAGCAGTTGTTTGTGTTTACAGTGGCGTTATGATAATACTTTAAGAGAGCTAAGCACACCTGCAGAGACCCTTGTAAACTGAACACAGAACTAGTGATTCTTTTATTCACAGCTGCAGAGCCAGACTGAGTTACATGTTCAGCCTTCAAATTTTATTTATTTCTGAATAACAGCAAATTTGAATGCTACAGTGCTTTACAAACACCTTGAAAAATTAAGTTCCAAGGCAGAGTAAACAACTTTGGAAGGGTTTAAATACACCAACATGCTAGCACAGCATGAGAAGAGGATGTGGATTTGAGAATCAAATACAGGTGCAAGTATTGTACAACCCAGAGACATCTTTAAGTTTCTCTATTTTTAATCTATAAAATAAGTGCAGCATTTTTAGATAACTGATAAATTGAAGCTCATGGCATATAACAAGCACACAGGACAGAGTTACATTTATTGGCTATCATCCTCTGTCATTCCGAGTCATTGTATTTTAAACAAGTTTGAAGGAACAAAGGCAGATTTTCCAAGGCTCGCACTCTACTCAGCTCTCCTGAAATCATCGTCTTGACCTGACACTCATTTTTAAGATCCCTTTGCGCACTCTTTGGTTGGTCAGATGTACACACAGAGGACTTTTCTCATATACCACTGACTCGTCCCCTCAGTGCATCTGTTTGTTGGTAAGATTCTTTATCACAGCAGTGTAGGCACAGTAAGTGTTTATTCTGCGTACCCGCTTTAAAAATTTCCCTTTACTTTCATAACAGTCAAGTGACTTAGATATTTTATTAGCACGACTTTACAGATGAAGGGACTGTGAGCTACCTAGAACCCAAATTAATGTATCCAAGATTAAAAAGCTAGGCAATGGCAGAGCTGAGGTTTGAGCAGGTACTCTAGTTCTGTAATTGCTGCCAATATTGTTTCTTTGGCCTCATCAGCTTCAGTCTGCTCTGGCCACTGCCAGGGGTACTTTCTGATGCTGGTCTGGTCTCACATTTAAATCTCCTTATAATCTGCTGAGAAAATCACCTAGACTTCCTGCCCTTCAGACTCAACACAGCTACAGTGAACTTGCCTCTCTACCTGTTCTGGGAGCTCTCCCAAGGAGCACTGCTTTCCTGGTCATTCAGAAAGAACCTAAGAACCACCTCTGACAACTGCTTCTTTCCATCCTTCTCTTAATCTGACATAATAGTCTCCAACTCCCACAATCTTCCTTGGGTTCTGCTGCCTGTTCTTTACTCCCACTGCTGCCATCTCCATAGTCCCCTACCTTCCACTGTCATGTCTAATATATAAGTCAAGGCTAAGGATCAAATGGTTGATGAAGAAGTGATCAGGAGGGCTGGGATACGGTTCTCAGGGCCTCAGAGCCACTTACCCAGTGTGCTTGAGGCCCTGAGTTCAATCTCCAAAATTACAAAGGTAAAAGATGTGATTAGAAGAGACTTTCAGCAAGGTAATCCCATATTCTAGGAGTAATGACCAAGCATTGACTAACTTACTGAGTTCTTGACCTCTGGGAGGCCTATGTAAGCTCTGTGGTAGATGTGTGGTCGGTCATCAACACAGCTAATATTAAGAGCAAGCTTACACAGAGCAGTCCTCATAGTACTCAGATATAAGTAAAAATATCTATAAAGAAACAAGCCTGTCTGTCATGACAGGAAATAAAATAGTTTAGGAAATGTTTCTAACCACGAGAAATCCTGCTAGCCTGGTAAAACAGAAGACATTAAATTCTAGATACCTGTACTTGAACACCATTTTTGATCTTTGGTTATTAGGCACGTAAGGCATACTCTGGTATTTTTATTTGAAAGATAATCATTTGAAAATAGTTAATATTGTACAAAAACTCTTTGTTCACGTAAGGGAGAATGAAGGTGAGGAGAGGAACATAGTGAGACCCTATTTCAAAAATTAAAAACAGCCAAATAGACTGATTTAGGAAGGTGTCTACAGGTGCATAGTTCACGAACATATTCCCTAGTGACATAATGTTTGAAAGTAAGCAGGCTTGCACACTGGTGAGAATGCACACTCCCTCATCTACCCTTACCAGAACCCAGACATAGTTGTGACTTTTCTTTCAAAATTCAGTAGGGCTCGGGAACTAGACTGAGCAGGGTCACACAGCAGCCACGTGAGAGTGGGATTCAGAGCCAAGGCTAATTACCACCAAATCTTTCACCTCTATGACATGAGATTACACTTAATAAGCATCTCTATGCAAGGCTCAGGTTCCATTCACCTCCTCTGTGATGCCTTCCCTTACCAATGCAGAATCTGGTTCTCTGTCACAGAGGTAAGATTGCACAGTATGGGACTGTTCCTGATAGGAAGCCCGAGCTGCTTTTAGAAATTGGCTTAAATCAAAATGATTCCTTGTGCACGGTTGTCATTTATTTATTTATTTATTTATTTATTTATTTATTTATTTATTTATTTATTTATTTTTGATTATTTAAAAAAACTGAGTTCTGTATATTTTGAGGTTTTATCTACAACTATGTAACTTTCTGCATGTGCCCTTTGAAGTTTTCTAATTATCACTTTAGTTATAGGACTGACCAGTGATCCTATTTCAATCTAGAGATTTAAACATTTGGAATTCGGACAAGGTTCCCTAACTCAAAACATAAATTTCATCTTTTTAAAAAAGAATCTTTTTGAAAAATTTATTTATTTTTGTTTTATGTGCATTGGTGTTTTGTCTCTGTGAGGGTGTCAGAACCCTTGGAACTGGAATTATACTCTTGAGCTGCCATGTGGGTGCTGGGGATTGAACTTGGGTCCTCTGGAAAAGCAGCCACTACTCTTAACTGCTTAAGAGCCATCTTTCCAGCCCCAAATTAAGTCTTATGAGCTCAGACATAGTTTGGAATATTCCAAAGGGCATTGGAACATCTCACAAGTATCCATAAAACTAATTAGATTTTTAAAATGTTAACTATATGGAAAACACTGTCAAGAAACAGTGATAATATTTAATCAAAGATAGCATATTTGCATACATATGTTATTACTGTGTTCTAAAAGTTGAATGAAGTGCCCAAAAAATCTGAAATATTATCAGCAAACATTTCAGTTATCACAGTAAGATGCTACATGTGACGGAAACTAGCAAATGCAGGTTTATAGTAACTTGGGGATTACACCACTGGCATGGATGAGACTTTCCAGACCTGCACTGAAGAAAGTGAGGTGTGTGAAAGTGGAAAGAGTAAGAACCAAGCAGCAGAATTAACTGTCTAGGACTCAGAGGACGGATAAAGAAGTACAGGTTTTTACAGTCTTACAACACATCTTGAAACACTACCTTAAAACTTCTGTTTTCCGGATTTTTGTTTTTGTGTGTGTATATGTGTGTGTTGTGTATATGTGGACCAGAAGGCAACGCTGGCCCCTGTCCTACTCTGATTCCCCGTTGCTGTCAGGAAGACCATGACCAAAAGTAACTTGGGGAGAAACGGGTTTACTTCATCTGACAGCTTACAGTCTGTAATGAAGGCAAGCCAGGGCAGGAATTCAAAGGCAGGAACTAAAGCAGAAGCTAGGGAGGACTGTTGCTTGCTCCCCGTCTCTACTTAGACTGCTTTCCTTCACAACCCAAGACCACCTGTCCAGAGCTGATACTATCCTCATTGTCTGCCCCCCATCAACCATTAATTAAGAAAATTCCTCACCTGCTTGTCTAGAGGCCAATCTGATGGAGGCAGTTCCTCACCCGATGTTCCCCTTTCCTAGATAACTCCAGATGTATCGAGTTGACAAAGCCAGCACAGTGCCTCAGGAACTATCTACCTCGTCTTCTGAGACGGGCCCTCTCACTGGCCTGGAGTTTGCCCAGTAGGCTAGGCTGGCACAGGAAGCCCAGGGATCCATGTGTTCTTGCTCACTAAGTGACTAAGCTCCTACAGGGTACAACAAACTGAAGGGGAGTCACCCATGTTCCATGATCCATAATCAAACTAAACCTTTAAGGAAACAAACAGATCACTAAATAGATGCTTTCCCTGAATCCCAGTCTGAGTCAGGATAAGGGATGTGCTCTCTGCTTTAACCCCAACAAAAAAGTAACACAGTCAAGCATTTTCCTCACTCTCTCTCCTGATTATCCTGTTTCCTCATTCCCAATGTATGGAACCCACAGTCCTGTTACTGCTCAGTGGATGCTCACATTTCTATTCTGTAGAGTGGAGGCTACTCTGATTTGTTAACCACAAACAAAAACTATTTAAATTTATAGGGAAATTTGTTGTAAGTTTGTCTTTTGAGAAAGCAAGCGGTTGGCAGTGATAATGCACACCTTTAATCACAGCCCCTGGGAGGCAGAGACAGGTGGATCTGTGAGTTCAAGGGCAGCCTCGGGGAGAGGGAGGGAGGGAGGGAGGGAAGGAGGGAGGGAGGGAGGGCACAAGTTGGACACAGGTGCTGGAGTTTGCTTGCAATTTTCCAGTCTTTTCCTAGAATCTTCTTCTAACCTTCTTCTAGTCACCGTTAAAATAGACACAAGCCTACTATTTGTAGGTAGAATTCCTCCAAGTAATGTGATTAAGAGCTGACAATATTAAAAAAGAAGACCAGAGAAGGCAAGAGATGTGGGATAAAGTAACAAGAAAGAATAGAAGGAAAGGGAAGGAGATGCCAAATGTCAACTAGGAACTGAAAGGCGAGAGTAGGAAAGGAAGAAAGAGCAAGAGCATAGGAAGTGGCAGAGGAAAGGAAGGGAGAGCGATACTGATAACCTTACACCAAGCAGCATGAGTGACAAAGTTTTCTAGCAAAGACCTGCGTCTGGGCCACTACAGATCCAGACGGGAACTAGGCTCAGTGCCATTACTCACCTTTTAGGACTCATTCACAGGGCAAATGGGACAGTGAAGTCTGCAGCACTGACTCAAGCTCTGGAAGGAAATATTTCCATTTTCCTAGTGACTTTCACTAACAAAATGCAAACAGAACCCACTCTAAAACCATTTTGACAACCGGCTTTACTGGGGAAGGTCTGATGCCTGCTGCTACTTTGGTTATCTCACAGTGCTCAGTTCAGAAGTATAATAGCCGGCAGACATTCAGCAAATACTTGGACAGCTGGGAAATCTTAATATGAAGTAATGTTTTCATTGTGGGGGGAGACAAGGGCGCAGAAGAGCATTTAATAGATCCTCTGGTGAGAAATCAGCCTCTGCTTTGTGGAGAAAGGGCTCAAGACACAATAAGACTCCTATAGTTAAGTCTCATATTATTTGTTATTAAAGAGGCAAGGACTTAAGATGTGCTTTTTAACAGTCTTTAGTTTGGCTGTAATTTAAGATGACTTTTACAAATTAGATCCTAATCCTTGCAGACACAGATGGCTATTACAGAGCAGCTTTGTAAAAACACTAGTCATTCGACTTGAAAGAGCATTCAGAGAGGGATGAAGTGCCATTAACTCTCAGATCATCTATGACTCTAGGCGGCCTAGAGTCCTGGGCTTTCTGGGTTTAGGATTGGAATCTGGGTGGGCCTAGGGCATCTGTTCTGAATTGGAATAGCCTTTGTCACTCACTAAGGAACAAGAGACTTAGGAGAGTCTGAGGCTATCTATATTTGACAACAGTTACTGAAGTTCACAGATGAGGCACTGTGGTAAGAAATGTAGCTGTGAGGGATGTGGATGGGATATGACAGTCTATCGTCATTATCAAACAAGGCAAGTGCTATCGAGGAAAGAATGCACAAGCTGCAATGGTACATAGCTAGCAAGGAAAGGGAAGGCCTCACAGAGACTGCTGTTTGAGCTCGGCATTAAAACGTGAGTTCAAATAGGAGAGAAACAGTGAGATGTTAAGAGTATATAGAGCACAGCAGCACAAGAGTGCCCATGCCTGTACTGAGTAGTGAGCACTCTCCTATCTCCTGCTGATGGAAATAAGGTTGGAACTAAAGTAAGGGACTAGACTGTTAAGAATTTTTAACTTCTCCAAGAGGCCTACAGTATACTAGGGTAGTTTACCTTATCGCAGAGTTCAGTTTATTGTAGTGTTGAAGAGGACCATTTAGTTAGTATCTAGCTGGGCTTATACCTCTAAAAATGCAGCTTTCTGTTAGCATTCATAGTACATTGCTAGTATATATTTATCTTAATTCAATCACAACTGCTAAAAGTATGCACCTCTAGATAGTCCCATAAAATCCAGTAGCTTTACTTTGTCTATAGTTTCAATATTTTCAAGTTGTTTTGATATTATTTTTTCATAATCCAAAAATCTGATATTAATTTATATTGTTAAATAATATGGTATATAGGAAAGGAATATATATACAGTTTGTCAGTTCCCTCCATGGAGACGATAGACAACATCTTCTGTTCACAACCACTTAATCATCAGTGAATCTAATTAACTACTTTGCCCCAGAATAAAATAATATTATTAAGTTTATAATCCAGACATACTATGACTACAGATGACCATCCTCAAGGCTGGTAAGACTATCAAATAACAGAGTAATCTTTGCTTAACATAATGCATTCTTAGTGAACCTGTACTCATGTTGATCCCGTTCTAATAATTAATCTATTAACCATAATTCATAGTCATACCCAGAGACATATAAATGAGACCTTAGGATATCCTGTTAGGATAAGTATACACCTAAAAAGCAACAGAAGAAAGATCTAGTATCTATTTTTTTTTTTAAAAAAAAAAAATATAGGTCTCTAGATACATCTGCTGGCCTAGGAAACCCACTCTCCACAGGCTGAGGAGGGAAGTGTACAGAACCAAGAAAGACTTCGGTATTTTACAGTAGCCTTCATCATTTGGCTTTTCATGGCCTCCTTCTGGCCCCCATGAGCTGAAAGCACTCTTTGAAATAGGAAGGGAACTTACATCTCTCCTAGGAAAGGTGCTCAGTAACTTGAATTCGTCCCACGGATATCCTTTGGAAGCCACGAAATCAAAGACAATCTGGAGCTTACTGCTGGCCAGGAAACGCCGCTCCAGGAACTCACCACTGGGGGTTCGGATTCTCAACTTGCTAACAGGCTCAACATTTTCTTCCTTTGGCTCTGGAGGCAGGGCTTGTTCTAAGGAGAGTCGGATGGCCTAAGTAGATTAAAAATTGAGTGTTAAAACAGGGCATAGATAGAATTATGGAGAGTGGGTGAGGGAGAAAGTAGAAAAAATAAAACTTAAAACTAATTATGATACATGAGTGCTTAAATCAATTTATTAAAACATTTCAACTTTTTAAAAACAAGACTTATATTTATTTTGTATGTTATGCATGTATATGTGGGTGCCCGAGTACCACTGTATGTATGTGGATACCAAACAACAATTGCAGGAACTGGTCCTCTCCCTTCAGTATGTCGGTTCTGGGGGATTGAGCTCAGGTCATAAAGTTTGGTGGCATGTGCCTTTACCTGCTGAGCCATCTGGCCTGCCCTTATTTAAATTGTTTTTAAGTGTATACTTCAGTGGCATTAAGTACATTCACAATCTTATGTAGCTAGTACTATTTCCGAGAACTTCTTCACCCTAGATAATCTCTATTAATTTTATGCATGTCTTTAGAAAAGCATGCATTTTATTTTTTTTACAATATGTGAACAGGTGTTATATTAAGCTTTATATTTTTATTTAGCAATGTATGTGAAACTGCTTATATATTTTATTAAAGTAGCATACATAAGTAAAACTACCTAAGCATTGTGTGCAACTTGGTAAATTTTCAGAGCATTGATATAGCTATAAAACTTGCACCAATCAAGTATCTTAGAACTATGTCCTTTTCCCACATGCTCCCGGTCTTCAAAGGCTGTCACTATCCTGACTTCCAAGACCTAATTTTAAAAACCATTATTCTGAGCAAATGAGATGACTCAATAGGGAAAGGCACTTGCTGCCCAAGTTTGGTGACCTGAGTTGGATCCCTGGAACCTACATGGTGGAAGGAAAGCACTGACTTCTGTGTGTTGTCCTTTGTCTTCCACATGTGCCATCTAACAAAATAAATACATTAAGAAGGCTTTAACATCATTAGGAATACAGGCTTCCTATTATGACAGACAGAAAAGGAAATATAAGTAACAGCCTTTCTGACTACACATATAAGAAAAATCGTCAGGACCAAGGGTATACACAGCTTAGTGGTCGAGCACCTGCCTACCATGCACACTGCCTGAGTTTGATTCCCAAAGTTACATTTTCCTTACAAAGTCCCTGTATAAAACACAGTTGTATTTTAAAAAAACGCTTAGTGCTGCTACCTGGACAGCATTTAGCTGGTGACAAGTGTCTCAGGTTGAACCTAACACTGTGAACAATTGAGGACAGTTGCTACTACTGATGTTACAATTATTCCTTTTACATCAAATCAGAACTTAATTCAGTGTTTCCTGCTTTTCCTGCTTTCTCTTTACCCACCTGCCAGCTTGCTTTCTATTTGATACTTCCCTGTGCAGCAACAGATGCTACATTACTGTCTGAACTCAGGGATTGTACTAGAAGAATAGACAACAGTAGCCCATTAGTTTAGTCACCGAGCAGACTGTATCTGCTCTTCAAGTTAAGCAGTCTCCATGGCTTTTCTGCACAATGAAAGCAAACCTCAGATATACCACACTAGTGGACCAATGTGGAACACAATGAAGAAATAATAGGTAAGTCCACTACTGTCCTGCTTCTGAATAACCAACAGTTTCATTGGCAAAAAGAACAAAAATACAGCAGTAGCCCAGGCTCAAATATACTAAATCCAAAGGACTTGTGTAAGCAAACACTGTTTTAAAACAATGACATAAAGGACACCTGAACTCAAACAATCATTGTAAACAGCACTGTTGAACTTCATTTAGTTTGCTCAATAAATATAGGGGTTTTCTTTATTTGCATTATTTTAGGTTTGTGATAAAATAAAGCTGGTTTCAGAAATATGAACTATCCTTAAGAACAGGTAAAAATATCTTTTTACTTAAAGCATTTATATCTGAACAATGAGAAATGGAGACATTTTATGAAGTGAAATTAGGCACTGAAAACAGATACTCATAAAAAACACAAATTTCATGGGTAGTGGTGCACATAGTTGATCCCAGCACTTGGGAGGCAGAGACAGGCAAATCTCTGTGAGTTTGAGGCCAGCCTGGTCTACAGAGTGAGCTTCAGGACAGCCAGTGCTAGACAGAGAAACCCTGTCTCAAAAGACCAAACATATTTTAAAAAAAAGGAAACAAAATATATTCTTTCACCAAACCTTTATAACCATACTCAAAGACTGGCTTAATACATTTGCATATACACATGTATGAAAATATGTGTACATTATAATATAGCCTTTTATTGGTAAATATGTGGCAAATAATAATTTGCAATGTTAAACAGTCTACAGCTAACATTAATTCCATGAATTCTTGCTGAATATTTTCCTGTGTTAGGCACTGTTTTAGATGACAGAAAAAGAGCAAAAGAAAAAAAAAAATTCTGCTTAACTGGAGCTTCACCTTTCAATAGGGTGAGGACAAACACCAAGGCAAGAAAACATGTGCCTATAATTACGCAATACATTAATTACACAGAGAGGGGGAATGCTGGAACAATGGAGGAAGGCCAGTTTACAACACTGTAAGCCACAGTAAAAAAAAAAAAAAAAGCCTAATAAGAATGAAAGCCACATCAGCATTTGGGTCACAAAGTATTACAGGCAGGAGGCACAGTGAACATCAAGGCTCTGGGACTGGTACGCTAAAGAACAGCACAATAGCAATGTGAATGCTGGAGCAGAATGCGGAAGGGTGGAGGGGAAACAAAGGGTACATTTAGAATATATTCAGCTTGAGAAAGCCATTTAGTGATTTTTCTCCTACGTTACTATAATTTACAGATGATAAGCCTACCATGTATATGCATGTGGGCATATGTGTGATACTGGGTACTTAACCCAGGGCTTAGTATTTGTGAGGGAAACACCTTACTGTTTATCCATATCTACAATGCACAGATTTTTAATTCTAATAAAGTCTTAGTTATTTAGTCTTCTGTACACAAAAGCTTCTGTCCCACCTGGTCCCACAGCCGTTCAGTCCCAAAGGAACACATAGAGGCTTATATTAATTATAAACTGTTTGGCCTATTAGCTCAGGCTTATTATTAACTAGCTCTTACAACTTAAATTAACCTATAATTCTTATCTGTTTAGTCACATGGTTTGCTATTTTTTTGTTTTTGTTTTTGTTTTTGTTTTTCAAGACAGGGTTTCCTTGTAGTTTCTAGAGCCTGTCCTGGAACTAGCTCTTGTAGACCAGGCTGACCTCGAATTCAGAGATCCGCCTGCCTCTGCCTCTCCAGTGCGAGTGCTGGGATTAAAGGCATGCGCCACCACCGCCCGGTGGTTTGTTACTTTTTATCAGTGAGGCATTCTCATCTTGCTCCCTCTGCAAGTGGCTGGTGACTCCATCTCGGCCTTTCCCCTTCTCAGAATTCTCCTAGTCTGGTCACCCTGCCTATGCTTCCTGTCTGGCTACTGGCTAATCAGCATTTTATTAAACCAATACAAGTGACATGTTTTTACAGTGTACAATAGCATCATCCCATGGCAGTTTTCTTAAAATAAAAAAGATTATATTTTATGTCTGTGTTTAGGTATGAGCATAAGAGTGTAGCTGCCCACAGAAGGGCATCGGCCCCTCTGTAAGCCAGACTTACAGGTACTTGAGAACTGCCTACCATGGGACCTGGGAACTGAGCCCAGGTCCTCTGAACAACAGACTGTACTCTTAACCACTGAGTCATCTCTCCAGCCTTGAGACTTGTTATCTTACAGATCATGACTTTGGTGTCAGAGCTAAAGAATCTTTGGCTAACCAAAGGCCATGAAGACCTGTTCTCCCGTGTTCTATGGTCTTGGATTCTGACAGTGCGCCCTCCAATCTTGTTCTTTTTTCATCAGTTTTGACCACTCTAGTTCCATTTCTTCTTCATATACACCTCAGGAACAGTTTGTCAGTTTTTAGGCAAAATTCTACAGAGAAACAACTGAGATCAATTTAAGATGTTGGCTCTTATTTAGAGGTGTGAAGTTAAGAAGCACAACACAACGATTATTTTTTAAAGGATTCATTAAGACTGTGGAAGGTAAAAACAGAAGCATGGCCTCAAGTTAGGTGGTCTCTGGGTAAGTTTGGTAGTAGCAGTCAATGGAGAAATATTTGAGTTTGGGAAGTATTTTTAAAGTAGGTCAAAACATAAAATTATTAATATGAATGTGAAAGACAGAAGTCAAGCAAGATACCAAGGTTTGTGCTCAAAATACTGAAAGATTTTCCATTTACTAAGCAAGGCCGGAAAGTATAGAAGGCAGGTTTGGGTGGGAAGGGTGAGATCAGTTTTAAGATTTTAGACAGATGAAGTCTGTGATATTTATTAGCAATGCAAGTGGAGATGATGGGGTGGCAATAAAAATCTCAAGTGAACTTGTCAAGGCTTCTAATATAATTTCTGTTTTCTTGCCTTTAACATTATTTAATGTTTTCTACTACAGGAGACAACTTTGAAAAAACTAATAAGACTCAATTTTGTCAATTACTTTTCTTTTCTTTTTTTTTGTATTTCTTTTTTTTTTCCTCTCATGGTTTATTTTTTTTATATTTAAAAATTCCATCTACCTTCCCTCCTCCTCCCACCCTCCCTCCCCTCCTCCTCCCGCCTTCCCCTCCCCTCAACTTCTCACCCTTCCCTCCCCTCCCCTCCACCCCATACCTCCCCTCCCTCCCTCTCAAGGCCAAGGAGCCATCAGGGTTCCCCACTCTATGCTAAGACCAAGGTCCTCCCAACTCCCCCCAGGTCCAGGAAGGTGATCGACCAAGCTGAGAAGGCTCCTACAGAGCCCGTCCATGCAGAAGAATCAGAGCCCAGAGCCATTGTCCTTTGCTTCTCAGTCAGCCCCCGCTGTTGGCCACATTCAGAGAGACGGGTTTGGTCGCATGATCCATCAGTCCCATTCCAATTACTTTTCATCATTAATTCTTCAAAATGTGGCCCCTTTAAGCATAGCTCCAAAAGTGAACTGTTCTCTAAGTTTGTCTATGTAGTGTTCTTTATTAAAATGCGCCTTTCTCCATTTATTCACAATGAAAGCCTTCCCCTGGCCATCCAATAATTAACTCAATCAAAGTGTTACTCTGCTTCATGATGGACACCTGGCCACCCCGCCCTTCAGTGAAGTCTTTCTGTGCCTCCTGCCTCCACACATTTTCAGTACTCTTGCTTTAATAATTCTATAATATATACTATCTTTTCTTCTAGTTATTTATATTTGTTCATTTCTTGCACTAAATAATAAGCTCCTTGAGGGCTGGACTATATTTTACAAATATAACATAGTAAGTTATGTAAGATTTAAGACTTATGTAAGTTATGTAAGCAACAGATTTATAATTATAAATGACTTAAAATAATACTGATAAGTTGGGCAGTGCTGGCACACACCTGTTAATCCCAGCGCTCATAGGCAGAGGCAGGTGGATCTTTATGAGTTCAAGGCCAGTGTGGTCTACAGAGCTAGTTCCAGGACAGTCAGGGCTACACATAGAAATCCTGTCTTGAAAACAAAAACAAAACAGAACAAAAGAAAACAAAATTGATAAACATCTGCTCAACAGATTATAACTTCAGTTGTATCTTTTCTCTACTTGCCAAAAACTTAATGGCAAGGAAAGATTTCCTGGATGACAATAGTTTATACATTTGAGGCATTGTAAGACTCACCCCTAAAACTGTACTGCTAGAAATATGTAAAATATAGTACACTTTGGCTTTACGACTTGAATTACATGAAAATATCTGTCAGGTGATGTCACAATGACTTGCTATCAATGCTCTGACGGACCACAAGTTCGCCACACAGATTCCTCTTAGAGGACTAGAGGAATCACTACTCTAAGGCTCTGGGGTAGGAAAATATACGGTATCCTTAGAGATACTAGTTTATTAACTCATGTTAAACCTCATGTCAAAGTGGGACTTTGAAACGATCATATCTTTCTTTGTTTTAGCTCAAGAGAGTAAATGCACAGACTCTGACTGCACGCACTGGGTCCCTTTGAGCAAATGCACAGACTCTGACTGCACGCACTGGATCCCTTTGAGCAAATGCAGACTCTGACTGCATGCACTGGGTCCCCTCTGAGTGTCTTGTCAACACGCCCTATCACCTTTCACTTATCTTCTTCCAGTTGTTCATAATTTTACATCTATCACTCTTTTTAAAATTCTTTGAATCACAAGTATTTATACATATCACTTAAAATTGATTTTAGACTGGGAGGGGTGGAGGGAGGGGAGTATTGTAGTTGGCATGTATTGTATGAGAGAATAATATTTTTTTTAAAAAAGGGTACATATAAATTAGTAAAATGGAAAGGTTTCTGTTGTAATATTTGTGTTTTTTTCCTTCAGAATATCCATTACTTTTTTTTTATTATGGTCAAGGGCTGGATCAATATATCTTTATATATTTCACTAATTTCATTCTAACAGTTGCTTAGAGAAAAATGAGATCAACCACTCAGGAATTTCCTTGTGAATAAGGCGATTTGACTGTTCATGTTTGTAAAGGGTCTTGAAATACCAGAAACAATAGAAATAACAAAACTCCTCTTGTTTCTCAATGTAATAATATGGACTGTGATTTCTACTTAGATGGCTGCCAGTGTTAATATGGAAAGTCAGGTGACCCAACTTCTGATCAAGACTGTATGTTCAACCAGTTTGGTGACAACAGGCAAGCCATAACCTTTCTGGGTCTCAGAGACTTCACCACCAGCATCTAGTTCTAGCACTGGTTTGTGGCATACTAGCGTGATGCAATTGGTTAACAGACATTCCATGAAAACAATCAGAAAATGAGCATAAGGCTGGAATAGAGTCTTTACAAAAGACCAACCTCTGTAACAGATGATGAGGGAAGTTTGAGAACACAGCATTGCCAAAACTTGTATTTTGTGGGAAAACATCAATGGGAAAAATGCAAGGAATGACCACTGCAATGGAACCTGTACCCTTCCCTGATTTCTATCCTTTTACACGTTAATGATTGGAATACATATATACAGGCAGAATTATTTCTTATCTGAAATGCTTGGGGCCAGAAATGCTTTAGATATAAGAAGTTTCTGGTTTGAAGATATTTATACATATGTGGGGTCTTCTAAAGACCTTATAAATATTAAAAAAGAAAATTTTAGTTCAGGGTAAATTATGCAAATTATTAGAAGAAAGTATAATATATACTATCATGCTATCAATACAGAACATGTAGTGAATTTTTATGTACTCGAATTTTTTAAAAAATAAATTTTATTTTATAGGAGTGTTATGCCTCCATGTGTATCACATGGGTGCCCGCTGTCTCCAGAACTCATAAAAGGGCATTGGATTCCCTAAGACTAGAGTTAAAGATCGTTATGAGACACTATGTGGACACTTGGAATTGAACCTAGGCCCTCTGGTAGGGCAGCCTGTTAACCACTGAGTTAACTCCAGCACAAGTCATACACTCTTGACATGTGAGCAAGCTAATACAGTTGACAATATCCTAAAAGACAAGGGAGGGCATGGTGGCTCATACCTGTAATCTCAGTACTTAAAAGGCAGAGGCAGGTAGATCTCTGAGTTCAAGATCAGCTTAGTCTATACTGCAAGTTCGAGCCAGAGCTATGTAATATGATCTTAACTAAAAAACAAAAAAACCTAAATATGGGGTGAGGGAGGGGACAGAAAGTACATGTGTGAAAGAGGATGTAAAAGATCAGGAATCTCAAGTTTTAAATTGTATTTTAAATTTTTTTAAACTACATTTATTTTTTTACATAATTAATTGTGTGTGTGTGCGCGCGTGCGCGTATGTGTGTGTATGTATGACATATGTGGCGGGTCAGAGGACAACTTGTGGGAGTCAGTTCTCTACTTCCACCACGTAGGGTGCAAGGACCAAATTCAAGTAGTCAGGCTTGGGGCGGGTACCTCTCCTTGATGAGTCATCTCAGCATTAGCATTCCTTGAACTAGTTTTAAAAGGACAGTGGAGAATTCTCTGTATCTAAAGTCCAGAAAATTTCTAATATATGACTACTACAGACACACACAACGACACATGGCTTAGACTAGAATGGAGTATGTGGGAGGGCATGAGTTCCATAGTCACAAGGATCTAGATGAGAATCTCAGGTGTTTCTAGTTCTACACTTGACCCACTTGAGCTTCATTTTTCTTACCCATGAAGAGAAATCTCTCACCTTCTGCCTTGCTCTCATGATTACTGAATAACGCACATTCAAAGCAGCTAGCAGAGTTGTATGGGACAGATGCGGCACAAAGAGAATCAGGGTTGTGAAAGGAGCAGATACTCAGGAAGTAGCAGAAGATGGGTGATAATGAATTTTACACATCATTCAAGACCTGGGCTCAAATACTACCTCTTCATATATTTTCTGATTATTAAAGCTATGAAAGACTTTTTTCTGTTATTCCCAAAATATTTTGCTTTTATTCATCCTATGCAACTTACTACATTCTTTCCATGTTGATTTTCTCTTATCTGCAGACATGTGATACAGTCCTAAGATTTAATTGTTGTTGTAGGTAGAAAACATTTTATTATCATTTGTTTCCCTTGCTGTGTTCTATAAAATTCTTGTTGTTGTCATTTGCTGTTATTTTTAATTTGGGGGCAGAGTACTAGCTTGAAAAAAAAGAAGAACAAACAAGAAAAGTAACGTAAGTAGGCACCGGGCTTTATCTGCTGGCCATCTAGCAGTCGTAGATAGACACGTCTCCAGAGTAAAACAGGGGTGAATTATGTGAACAAAAAAAGTACTGCGTACCTTTTACCAAGCATGATTAAGTAACACAATTTCTCAGTTAGACCCTCGAGGCTTTGCAGAACTTGTCAGATAACTTCTTCTTTATATGTAAGTGCATCACGTGTATTGACCTCATGCCTAGAAAAAGCATTCTAATTCCCCTTGCAGTGAAAGAATCACTTGATGCTGTTTCACGTAATTCCTTACTGTTCTTAGACAGGGCATCTATCACAACGTCTACTATTCTAAGGCAACGTAATTCTACATTGTAAAGACTGAAGCAGAGCAGCCCAGATTCCCACATGTGCCTCACTGTTCTACTAAGCTTGTAGGTCCACAGTCTAAAAGCACAGTGAGTGAGCACAGACGTTCTCTACTATTGATACAGACATAAACTCAAAGGACAAAATATCAGCTGAACACATCTAGGGGCCCAGTGCAAGACATTATAGGAGTAACACTGTTAATTGTTTAATGGGTAAAGCCTGGGGGAAGGAAAGCAGTTGTTATATTCTCAGGGTAAGAAACTCTAAGGATGATAGGATGTGCCTATTTAAGCCAACAATAGGGACAGAAAACAAAGATATAAAAGGAAAACCATGATTCTAATTGTACCTGATCAAGTTTTTTCTACATGAGCTTCCCATATACTAGACAAGAATGGTTTTTAAAAAGACAGGCTAGGGTCTCTAAACAGAACGGGCCCAGAAAAAGCACAAAGGTGTTTCAAACAAAATACTGATATAGCCTCACTATCAAATACAACAGAATTTTCTTCTGAAATCATGTCCTACCTCTCGTTCTTCTTCTTGCTCTTTGCGAATCTGCTCCAAACGAAACTGTTCTGCCATCTCTCTCTCATGAGCTTCTCTCTGTTGATATTTGGACAAAGATAAATATTAATAAACACATATAAAAATAATAAAACAAAGGAATCAAGCTCATAGGACTGTGATAGATGTTTAATAGTATTGAATTCCAGTATAAAGATTTTTTTTATTGTATTACATGTATTATTGGGTGGTTTCTACTCTGGGGGAAAAAAGGGAAAAGGGGGAACAAGTTATATCTAAAAAGCTTATTCAACATAATATACACAGGCAGTGTGGTAATCACAATATTTATTTCTAGACTAAAAATGGAAATGGAAAACTACAGAAAGACGTTTTCTGATATGCTGGATTCTTGGTCAAACAACATAGTTGGCTCTGTGTAAGGAGGCATTTAAGAGCCTTCAGAGGCTAGGCATATATAGCCGAATTGGCAGCATGCTTGCCTAGTATATATGAAGTTCTGGTTTGAACCCAGGCACCATAAAGCATGAACTGAGCATGGTGGCACATGTGTGGATCCAAGTACTCTGAAGGTAGCAGCAGAAGGATCAGAAGTTTAGGGTTGTTCTTGGCTATATAGCAAGTTAAAGGTCAGTCAAAAAGACAGAGTCTGTCTCTAAAACCAAATGAAATCAAATCAAACCACCACCAACCCCACCCCCAAACATTTCTCTTGTCCCTAAATTTTGATCCTTTCTGCTCACACTCTGGCACAAATCTCAAGCTTTGGTCACAACAGTGTGTAGTTACATCCCACACGCTCTGGACAAGAGCTTGTCCTTCTCCTTCCCCTCTGTAGTTCACTCAGATCACCTAGAGGAAAGCTTTCCCAACACGTTCCCATGTGCTGGCTATTCAAAAAAGCTGGAAAGATTTTTTTTCCCCCACTGAACCTCCAGTTCATGAACACTCATAAATTCAGTGCTTCTCTGATGCCTTGTGGGAGCTTGCCTGAGGGGAAAACAGTCCATGGTCCTGACTGAAGCCATTTTACCAAGTTATCAGTCTTTGTCTGAGGACACAAACAAGGCTTCTTCGTACCCAATACAGCAGCATGTGCTCACGAAGCACAGACCAAGTCATTGTTTCCAAACCTAACAGCACAGCAGTCACTCACAGAACTCAACCAAACATCTGGGTAGGTGAGTGATGCAGCAGGAAGGGTACCTGCCACCACATCTGGCACCCTGAGTTAGATTCCTGGAACCTGCATGGTGGAAGGAGAAAACTGACTCCTTCAAGGCATCCTCTGACCTCCACAGACACAAAACCATCACCCAAACACGGTAGTAAGTAAATGTAAAAAGCCCTGTTGGTTCTACCATACATTAATTATAAAATAGATACTAGGCTCATTTTGTTATCACTATTATTATTCTGGCACAACTTATTTTGTCAAAATAAATGATAATATGAGAACTATGGGTAGAATTATTTTTCTGTTAACGAACCTAGCTTTTCCTAAAGAAAACTGAACATTTTTTAGGGCGTCAAGTGATTGGGGGGGGGCATTCAGACAACCAAACTATTTAGGACTCAGTCCTACATTTCATAGACACTGGACCAAACATACCTTTGCCCTATCAGCTTCCAGGGAAAGGCGATAGGCCTCATCTTGCTCTCTCTTCACGTTCTCTCTGGCTTCACGTTCATCCTTAAATGAAAGGTTCAGGTAAAGTTTCATCTTTTTTTTTTAAGAAAAAAAAAAGAGAAAAAAGAAAAGCATCTTGTTTTATTTCTAAATGAACTCATTACAATTAAATAAGGAGCTTTTAAAGTATACAGATTAAGCAAACAAGCAAGATGAGCAACCTAATACATAGCAAATATGAGAATATCTGAATCCTAGCCCTGTTTCTGAACTAACCATGTGACCTAAGCCACTTAACATCTCTAGAAATCTTCTATCTCCCCTATGGTAAACTGAAATACTATTTGTCTGATATGGCTATTGTGAGAATTAAATGCAGTAGCATATGAACTGTAGTAAAACATGGAATGCTTAATTTATTTGCATAATTATGAGTTCCTCTACCCCTTTCTCCTAATTTGGAGATTTTTGCACTGGGACTAAGGACTAGGAGGAAATTTTTAAAAAGGCTGAAAGCAAAATACTCTTATTAACCTCATTTCACACATGCCTAAAATTTCAGTTAAGACAAAATTTTTCTTCTTTTGATTATTAAGTAGCTCCTTACTTTCATACTTAAAGCATGTAGTTAACAGAAGTTATCTGTGTCAAAATTATTTTATTTTTTTTGCATGTGACAAAATTAATGTAGAATATTAAGTGAGATCACACAATCTCAGAAAGAAATAAACCACATGTTCTCTCTCATATGTAAATGCTAGCCAGTAATGTACATACACATAGTACAGTAACACATGGAAAAAGAGAACCAGAAAGGCTAAACGTAAGAGGCTGGCTGGCCAATGAGCTTAGAGACCCCTCCTTCTCTCTCCCAGCACTGGAGTTACACACTATACTGATGAGCCTGGCTTTTAATGAGTGCTGGGGATCTGAACTTAGGTCCTCATGCTTGTGTGGCACTTGCCTAACAGAACCATTTCCAGGTCCTCTTTTAGAATACCTTTAATTTTAAAGTGAGTATACACCATCCACCTACATTAACTCTTGATTTTAGATGAAATTAAAAATTATTTCACTAGCAAATTTATTATTTGCATAATCCATCAGAATATTCAAGATACATGTATTTTATTATTGTTATTATTAAAATTATTATTTTTTGAAATGGTTTCAGTGTATAGCCTGCTTTTGCCTGGAATTAGAGATGTGCACTACCAGGCTTGGCTAAGTACTTCAATTTAACAAATAACTGCACCCAGGAGTGTAAGTCTCTCTTTCAGTCACTCTTGCATTAAGTTGAAACTATACAGCCACAAATATTTGCCCATTTCTGATTTGTTACAGAAATCTCAAAAGGCTTAATACTTTGCCTTTCTAATTCACTATATGTTTACTCGAGACAGAGTTTATCTCCAGCATCCTTTTAGGTGCTCTCTCTAGTGCCTAGGCCTTCTAATTCCAATATTTAGATAATTATAAAGCAAAAATAGACGCAGGAATAAGTAAATAAAAACCATAAATAAAAATGGGCCTTAAAATCCACTAGAGCCATATTCAGCAGTACACTCTTAACTACATTTTCCTTTCTATTTTCACTAACTCCAGCTGAGGCTCTTTTACCCCATTCTACTAAAAGGTTTTATGGTTATTTGACCCACCCATCAAAGAATATTCTTGTTTCTGTCTACATGTTCTTTCAATGAACTGACTACTCTGTAAACACCTCTCCTTAACCCAGACACAAGTTTATGTAGAATGGGACTGAGATACTTCATCTACAGTTTCTCATCATAACTGAGGAGGGCAATGGGTGGGCCAGCATACTTGTGCACACGTCCTGGTGCTGCTGATGGCACGCTACATGAATGGGTAAATGTTTTCCTTTTCAGACATCAATTAAAGCATTGAACTCTTATGGATCCTGTGTGCCTGTGGATAAATATATTTTCAAAATTATGTATCTCTAGAATGAAATCAACAAGTTATAAAAGAATAATCATGCCCCTTTCTATATCTATGGAAATATGTGCTATAAAAATATTTAGGATGCTTAAAATTTTAAATTGACCTTATTTTTTCTGACCTCACCTCTTTGAAATTAGCTCCGATTTCAGAATATCCTGTTTTTCCTTTAAAGCATTAAGTTGCAATTATATATCACAGTTATTTATTTAATATATTATCCTTTTCACAATACTAAGCACCACAAAGTAGAGAGCTTGTCTATATTATATGCTGCTATTTTACACACTGCTGATACTTTCTGAAAGGTGCTTAGTAAGTACAGACTAAATAAATCTATGCAATGGTTTGTGTGTGTATGTGTGTGTGTGTGCACATGTGCACTTTGTGTGTGTGTGTGGAGTGTGTGTATGCACATGTAGAGGCCAAAAGTTGATGGGACGTGTCTTTCATTATTGTGCTAAACCTTAGTATTTTGTTCCTCTGTATTTACTCTTCTCTCATACACTGCATCCTGTCTTCAGGTTCCCCTCCCCCCGCTCTTCCCATCTCCCTCTGCTCCTGTTTCCCTTCAGAAAAGAGTAGGCCTCCCAGGGATATCAACCAAATATGACATTACAAGATGCAACAAGACTAGGCACAAACCCTCATATTGAAGCTGGATGAAGCAACCCAGTAGAAGAAAAAGAGTTCCAAGAACAGGCAAAACAGTCAGAGACACCCCCCACTCCCACAGTTAGGAGTCCCAGAAAAACCTCAAGCTAAACAACTATAACATATCAGCAGAGGACCTAGGGCAGACCCATACAGGGTCTGTGATTGCCGCTTCAATCTCTGTGAGTCCCTAAGAGCCCTGCTTAGTTGATTCTGTGGGTCGTGTTGCCTGGTGTCCTCGATTAGTTTTGAAGAGATAGTATGTTAAAATCTGGGTTCCCTCCCTTTCCACCCCACTTTCTTTTACATGTTCTCACTATTTAGCTCTGGCTAGCCTGGATATAGACCAGGCTAGCTAGCCTCAAACTCATAGAGATATGCCTGGATATCCCTGCTTCTGCTTTCTAAATGCTGGTATTAAGGGCATGAGCCACCATGCTTGGATTTTTTAATTTTTTGTTTTTATTTTGGTATTGGCTTCATGCAGCCCAGGCTGGCCTTGAACAACTGCTTTTATTGCCCCCACCATTTGAATGCTAAGATTACAGGCATGTGCCACCAGGCTTGGATTCTTTTTTTCATTTATTTATTTTAATGTTGGGGATTAGACCTAGGGCATATTGCACATGCTAAGCACGGGATCTACCACTGAGTTACATTTGCAGCTCCAAGTATACGCTGGATAAACAATCTTTTTTTTTAGGCACAAAGCATCAATTGTTTGCAGTGAAAATAGGAAAAAGGGTATAGCTCTTCTACAAAGCAACCCAGCTTGGTCAATGTAGTCAACTGGTTGGGCAGGACTGACTTGTTATGATACTATGTACATTCATTCTACAAAGGGACATGCTGTATCAGCTGGAAGCCATTTAAGTACAACTACAGTTCACAATACACATACTCTAAGCAAGCAGTTCTGTTCTAAAACAGACTTGGAAATACAAAAGACCATTAAATACACATCTGTTGTAGAGGACTTCCTAAACCAACTAGTCACCATCCTGTCTGCTCTGTTTTTCTCTTTTCCTTTTGTCACAAATATTCATTAAGTATCAATTTTACATTTGCTATGACAATAGCACTGGGGATACAAAGAAGGCCAGGTAATTCCATGTGATATCATCGTCATTTTGTTAGTGTACTGATCAGGGTTAGGTTACTCTCCTCTTCCTTAAATGTTGCTTTCTGTTCCATCAGCCCTATTGCTCAAAATCCCACCTGTTTTTCATATACTTTTATAAACACAGGAGGACCAATATGGCCAAAGGAGCCACTTTAGAGATGGGGAATGAGGACAGATAAAGTGTTATGGGCCTCTCTAACAAAGCTACTGGCAGAGCTTAGATGGGAACCCAGGACTCCTGAATGTGTCAGTCTTTGCCTTGCTTATACCCCTTCCTGATGGAAGACTCTCGTTGGTTAATAAAGAAACTGCCTTGGCTTTTTGATAGGGCAGGATTTAGATAGGTGGAGTAGACAGAACAGAATGTTGGGAAGAAAGGAAGTTAGTCAGACGCCATGCCTCTCCTCTCTGAGACAGTCTCCATGAAGCCAGACACCAGGTCAGACATGCTGAATCTTTCCCGGGAGCCACCACCTTGTGGTGGTACACAGATTATTAGAAATGGGTTAAGCAAGATATGAGAGTTAGCCAGTAAGAGGCTAGAGCTAATGGGCCAGGCAGTGTTTAAATGAATACAATTTGTGTATTGTTATTTCGGGGCATAAGGTAGCCAGGCAGGAACGCAGCCCGCAGCTCCTTCTACAGAATGGCGCCCAGATGTGGATAACTAAATCCACAGAAAGCCACCCAGCTACACAGCCAGCTATGGAGTAAGAAGAAAAGATATATAGGATAAAAAAGGTAAAAAGCCCAGAGGCAAAACGTAGAAAAGGGATATTTAATTTAGAAAATCTGGCTAAAAACAAGCCAAATGAAAGCTGGGCATTCATAAGTCAGAATAAGTCTTCATGTATTTATTTGAGAGCTGGGTGGCAGGGCCCCAAAGAGAAAAAAGAAGCAAAGAAAGAAAGAAGAAAGGAAGGATAGCAATAAAAACATAAAATACATGAAATACTTTAAAAAACACAGAAATGATCTATACACCAAGGGTAATAAGACACCAAAGAGCTAAGCAAACAGAAAGAAATCACTTTCATGGATTAGGTATAAAAAATAACTGTTTTAGTGACAATTCTCTCTAAAAGATTATGGATTCAAAATAATTCCAACCAAAATACTAAAAGAAACTGGCAAGTTCATGAACAGGAACAAGAACAAAAACTTTGAGAAGAACAGCCAGAGGACTCCTGTGACTACCTCCAGTTTTGTCATGATGCTGGATTAAGGATATGACATCAGGATGAAGACGGAACAAAGGAAAAGGCAGAGTTCAGATACGGAACTATGTTCTATCAGTAAATGATTTTCCACACAGGCACTATGAATATTGCATGGGAAAGGGTGATGCTTCAAAAATAGTGCTGGAACTACAAAATATCCATATACCAAGAATTTCAGTGCATATGCCTATCTACGAAACAATCAACGTGAGATCTGCATCAATACTACCACAGGAACACAGGAAACACAGTGATCATGTGTTAGGAGACAATTAGATTTGATTCAAAAGCAAGGATACATGAAAAAAAATGTTTAAGTTGAATTTAAATAGAAAAGTTAAAAACTTTTGTTCTCTTAAAGACAACCAAAACGTACTTTATAAAAGAGAATGAAAGACAAGCTACAGACAGGGAGAAAAATCTTTACACGTCATGTCAAATAAAGCACTTTGTACCTTAGATATGTAAAGGACACTCAAAATAAAATAAGTAATGAAAAGACCCAACTTTAAAAATGGGAAAGATTTTCAAACCTTTCACCAATTTAAGGCATATGTAAAACAAATGAGCCACATGAAAAGACTCTCCATCTCATTAGTAAACAGGAAATGCAAGCTAAAATCAGGAGACAGCACTACACAGTCATTTATATGTCTAAAATGGAAAACATTATACTGAGTGCTAACAAGAATGTGGAGGTATTGACATTCCTGTACCCTGTTGGCTGGAATCCAAAATGATCTACCTGCTCTGCAAAAGATCTGGCAGGTTCTGAAAATGTTCATCACACATATACCATATGACTCAAGGTTGCCAGCCCTAAGCACTTCTCCAAGACAAACGAGAGGTGTCCATATATAAACATGCACACAAACTTTCATAGAAATTTTATTTGTGATAGTTCCCAAATAAGAACCCCTAAATTCTATCATTTAATGTTACAGAGTAAAAATATAAAGCCCAAGAGAACCATAATAAATAAAGCTGGGTGACTATAAAGGAAAGGTTCTCACAACTGAGTGGTAGTAATTATCACAAAAGAAAGCCCTGCTAGAACCACAGCCTTACTCAGAGTCTGCTTCAGCCTTAAACACAAAATACTGCAAGCCTGGTGAGTGGATCTATTCACAACCTTAAAGTACTTGGAGGCAGAGGCAGGAGGGTGGTGCATTCAATGTCATATAGGTTATATAGTGAATGACTCTATTTAAAAAGTAAAACAAAAATCAAATAATAAGCCTTGTAAAAGATATTCAACCAGTTTGACACAGGACTAGTATCATTTGTTATTAATCTTTGTGGCCAAAAATTATTGTTTCCTTTGTGACTTTTGCCTTTAAAACTTACTCGGAGCCTTGGCCTATCAGTATGCACTCACAGTTCCCTGTGCATTCCCATTCTCACTGTGACGCCATTCTATTCCCCCAATAAACTGTTAGTCTTAGAGACCCCTCACCAACTAACATTAATAAAATAAAACAAGCCATGGAAAATGCGAACATTATTAAAAGCAGCAGCAGCAGGGGCTTTTGTCAAAACATTTCTTGCTCAGAACAGTTACTGGAACCTCTCATGACACTACATGACAATTTTTCTTACAATTTTAGAGAGTGGGTACACATAGCCTTTTATTAGGATATTTACATAATTTTAAGCCAATCATGACTGGGTACTTGTGTTTACAGATTTAGAAACTTGAAGAAGTTGACTTAGAACCGAGTGACTTTTACTGAAGAAAGTCAACACAAACGACTAAGGCCCAAGAAGACAGCACTGCAATGCAGGATAAACGAGACCCATGGCCTTGCTCCCAACCGAAACCAGAAGAGATTCTTAGAACATACAACATGCACATCAATTGTAGTGTGCCAACAAGTGGGTGGCACACTAGCCTGAATGAGTCAGAACATGAACTTTAAAATGGTGTCTAGGTGAATCCTATCTCACTCAAGCATCACTTAAGAGCATGACCAGGAACTCTTACTGCTCTTACAGAAAGCAAGAATAATTCTGACAAAAACATGTGCTTTCAAATGGATTCCATTAAAAGGCTTCCCAGTAGCCATGTAAATTATTCTCAGATCATGTCTACTGAGGGCACACATTCTAAGAAAAAAAGGAAAGCAAGAGCTGCAGTCAAAAATGCATTTCTTTCCAACAAGGCTCTGTTAACATAGTAAGTCTAGCTAAATGCTCTGGAGTGAGGGTGGGAGGGAAAGTTTATCTTTATGGATTCCATTCTGTAAAGTGTTCTCATTTCCTGTCTATATCTAATCAAATCTACCATTAACTACTTAATAAAGGAAATATGTGAAGTATTAATGAATAGCCTTTCTATATTTTTATCTAGGACTTTTAATCATTTCAAGTTTTATATTTCAAAGTTTACAAAGCACTTCCACATGTATTCTCAACAATGAGGTTGGACAAAAAGAGACCTATTAGAGATGAAGCAACTGAGATTTAGAAAAGGAAGTGATTTTTCCAGGGTCCCACAGCTGGTTAGAATGCTAGCACCTAAGAGGTCTTTCTGCTTTACTTCTCCTGAATCTGTTTTCTTTTTCTAAAAAGATGTAAATATATTCCTTATGTTAGCATAAAGGACAGTTGGAGAATTACTTTTCTGGGTAGAAGAATCTGTTTCCACTTGCTTCACAAATTAACAGAAATACCAAGTATGGACTTTGTTCATTTGATTACTAACAGACTCCCCATAGAGATAATGTAGGGATGTTTAGCTCCAGCTTTATAATTTCTCTCATCTAGTAATACTGATTACGTCTTTCATCAGACTATAAACAAACTGAAGAGACTTTGTCTTTTTCATCTGTGTCTTTAGTCCTACACAGTGTCTGATAACTGGTAGATTCTAAAACTACCAAGGAACAACAAATGAACACTTGGCTACACAGTTTGTTTATCTATCTATCTATCTATCTATCTATCTATCTATCTATCTATCTATCTAATCTATCAATCATTTGTCTATCTATACCTATCTATCTATATAATCCAGGCAACAAGGGCAGAGACAAGAGGATCCTGAGAGCTTGCTGGCTGGTCAACTTGGCTAAAAGGAGAAATGGTTTAGTGAGAGATCTTGTTTCAAGGTAATATCAGAGAGTGATAAAGACAATGTTTTGCTCTGTCCTCCACATGATCACAAAATACCAGCATACTTACCTGCATGCATCAAGTACACATACCCAATTCCCACATCCCAAACACATACGCATGTACTCATGTTAGTCTGCACTCTATAAAACAAAAACATAGTAAGCAGATGTTCATACATATAATGTTGGGGATAGAACTCTGAATCTCACACATGCTAGGCAAGGAGTCTACAAGTGAGAAATAAACCCTTTGTATTTAAATTTATATACGCTAAACTGATTTGTCTACATTAATGAATTGTTAGCACTCAAAAACAATATAGGGAGGACTATGGAAAAATCTAACACTCAGAATTTTTTTTAGATTCCTATTATATAAGATTGAGCCTAAGAATTACATAAAAACTAATTAAAGACACACTAGTTAACAACAGTTTTAAACAGAATAATTGAAAAATAGCTCACTGTATGATCATGAAAACAGAGAAATGAATTTACACATTACAAGGAACTGCCAAGTTTTAATCGTGAAGTTGCCTTGCTAGAATATCTCTGGAATTTGTGGTAGAGGTGTTTAGAAGATACTTTTTCATTTGGGTAGAGGTGGTATGTGGCAGTAAGTTGAAAAAGGCTAGATCCAGGAGAGGTTTGGAAGAACCATCTCAATGTCTACCTTAGAGAAAGCTAGATAGTTTGTGAGTGTCCGTGTAAAGGCTTACCAAGCCAAAGACAGTCTACATAGCTGCCTTGTGACCTGGAACATATTTCTAAGCACCTCCATTCAAACTGCTCAGATTTGACCTTTGCATTCTTCACGGCTCTCACAGTTTCCTGTTCCTCCCTATAAAACTTATCTCATCATTTAGTCAATTCACTTACACATTTATAAAACACTTAGTGCACACCTAATTGACATCAGCCTTTTGTTAGAAACTGGAGACAAGACTGCTAAGACATGCTCCCTTTTTACTTGTGGGAGACAAACTATAAGCTTAGGAAGGAGGCAACATACATGAATGCCAATTATAGGTTAGTCAGTTTACAAATGTTTCCTTTCATTCCCACAATACCACAAAAGAGTATTACTGCTTTCTGACAGATAAACCAAGACAGAAACTGCCTATGTAGTTTGTCCAGAGTGTATCCTATTGAGGAGTTGTGCTTGTCTATTCCAAACACTTGTGTTCTTGCCATTAACTCCACTAACTTCAAATTTTAAGACACACAGAAATCACTTCTTATATAGGAAAACTAATAAAGAACAGAACACTCTCTGGTCCACTAGCAGAATTTCCAACACAAAAGCCTAGAAATCTGTACTTTCTACAAACATACATATGAACTATATTTTGAAAATCAATGTACTTTAAAAAGCAAACAAAGCAGATAAATTATAACAATATTATTGTAGAGATTGAACAGAGTGTGCAAATGCTACAGACATTACAGCTCCCTATATCCAAATGGTGTAAATTTCCTGCCTAAAAAACAGTATTTACTATGTACAATTTAAAGTCCAAATTCTACCAGAATACAGATGTACACCTTATAAAAAAATGTACCTGTCACACATTTCCAGCTTCCCCAGTCCTTTCTATGAACAACTGCTTATTGTCTTACTGAATCAATAACACTTCTTTTCCATCTGTATCAGCCGTGCAAAAACTATAAAGCTACATCTTATTTTCAGATTTTTGCAATGTCCTCTCCTTATATCCAAATTGTTATTTCACATTCATTCTTTCAAAATCATTTTATAGTATCATTACTACAGAATATAGTTCCTGGGTACTTAACAGATACCAATCTAAGTACTTATAAGTACTAACTAATACAACCATCACAATAATCCTATAAGTAGCTACAAACTTACATTAAAGATAGGAGAAGGGGCTGAAGAGATGGCTCTGTAGTTAAGAGTACTTAAGTTGTCCTTTCAGTGGTCCTGGATTTGATTCCCAAGCATTTACATGGTGGTTTACCACCATCTGTAACTCTAGTTGTAGGGGATGGGATGCCTTCTTCTAGCCTGAGTAGCAGCAGGCAGGCAGGCACGTGGTACACAGACTTATGCAGATCAAGCACACATACACACAGAATAAAGTTTTAAACGGGACTGATGATGGCTTGGAGGTTAAGAGTCCTTACTGCTCTCCAGAGGCCCCAGAATCAGTTCTCAGCACCTACTTGGTGGCTCACAACCATTTGTGACCCCAGTTCCAATAGATCTGATCTGCCTCCGGCATGCATACACAAATTTGCTCTAAGTAACCTTCAGCAATGTCTCATGAGACAAAGAGCTTTTCTTAAGCAAGAGTATTTACCCTGAGTTCATCTCAAACTGCACTGCTTTCTGTTCTTCTGGCCAATGTGCATTTCCTACTCTTCTAAACCTCCTTCTAGCCCACTTGAACATGGCCCATGTCTCTTCATTTGTATCACCCTCAACTTCTGCCACTGAGATTTCATTTTACAAACAAATGGCAAGTTTCCTGCTAACAGATATGCTGTTATCCTAGCTAGCTTGGCCTGGTCTTATCACATGAAAAGCATTGGAACAATTTTCCTGGACTTAAATACAGAAAGAAAGCACATAAGTCTGTGATGGGTAGTTTCTCCAAAGTGAGGAATAAAGGAGTCAGCAGGCAGGTATATGTTAGACATTTCCTTGACAGAAAGATGTTATTTTGAAAAGCAAATGTAAAAGTGCTCTCAACCACATGATGGTTTGTTCTACATGGTTGGCTGGTCTTGACATACAAACTGAAATTCTACAGTTCAATCTCCTAGTAAACAGTAACAGGATACTCATAGGTATACACTCCAATTGATCACTGGATTAAAACTTGTTTAGAAGGCTTTATACCATCCAATTGGTGAAGAGATGTTCACCAATCTATTGCTTTATGTGAATAAACAAGTTAAGACAACAAAATACATGTTCTTTGTTTCAAACATCCCTGGAGTATTTGCAGTAAAGAAATTCCACACACTGTATTCTTTGCATTTTATTGCTTTAGTCTATTTTTCCCCTCAGGATAAATTCTTCATACAAACTAAAATAGTATAATCAAATCTAGGCAAAATGTTACTGAAAACCAAAATGATATGGGCTGGTGAGAAACTTAGTGGTAGATCACTTACTTGCCCATTATGTGTGTGGCTTGGGTAGCACTGAAAGAAACCAAGAGCCAAAAACCATCAACCAAAAGCTTAAACAAGGTTTGGGAATGTAGTTTATCTGGTAGAGTGCTATTTCACAGGCAAAAAGCCCTGTTTTGAGTCCCCCACACTGCCTAAAAACCATGTGTGATTATGCCTGCCCTGCCTATCTTAGCACTCAGGAGGTAGAGCAAGGTCTCCTTGGCTATATAGCAAGTTTGAAGCCAACCTAGGACCTTGAGACCCTGCTTTGTTTAAAAAAAATCTTAAAAAGGAGAGAATTGCCATGTTTTGTAGGCTCCATGGAGCCCTGCCCTTTGCTGAATAGAAAAGAGAAGAGGAGTGGAATGGGGGAGGGAGGGCAGAGAGGAGGTAGTGGGGAGGGACTAGGGGGAGAAGAGGGAGGGGGAATTGTAGTCAGGATGTAAAATACATTTTAAGAAAGGGGTGGGGCAGAATGCAAAATCAATTTGAAAAGTCTTCTTTTCCAATTCTCTTTACTCGTTAGCCATCCCACCACAAGGCAAATATTTAATTTAAAGAGAAATAGACACTAAAGCACAACAATAACAACCAGGCTGACTGTACGTGAATCTTGGGTTAGAAACAATGATTGTCCTTCAACTGGAGAACGATGAAGTAAGACTACATGAATTCAGTTCCATCTAGAATAAAAATAATAAACAGTCTCCCCACTGGCAGCTATGGAACTAGCAGTGACTGCATTATACTTTTGAGAACTGCTGCTTCAACAGCTAGGGTCTGTATCTGTAAACCCTGCACAATCCTACTGTTGCCTATACAAATGACTGTTCTAGTCAGTCACTGGGAAAGTCACTAAAACTTTAGTACTTTCCTCTTCTGTAAAATGGGCACAAAACACATGCTTTGAAGAATATACAAATGACCCAGGCTTATGACTACAATGCTAATGTTTTAATAGGTGCCACCAAAGTTATTTAATAATGAACTGATTTTAAAGTCTATTATATGAAATGTTTATTTTCCTCTTCAAAAATTTTTCAAATAGATTATATGGTACATAGTTCTGTGAATCCTAATACATGTGTATAGTCATGTAATCATAAGCACTATTTCTATATCAATGTCCTACATATACATGCATCATGGAAATTATGCTTTGTTTTTACTATAAGTATCTGTATATCATTAATATCTAAAGGATTGTATCATCCTATTATGGTACCCATGTTGAGCATATTGTGGGCACAAAGCAGCAGGACCCTGAGAAGTTTAGTGATCAAAACAAAATTAATGCTGGCTCACCAGCTGGAAATCTCTGAAACATTCCTTTGAAACTAAAGATGGTTTTTGTCTCTCCTATGTCTTATGTTTACGAGTATTGCTGTGTTTTCAATACTATAGTGCAAATACCTGCTTCCAGGAAATACAGTTAATTGATGAAGCAACTTTGCGAATAAAAATTAGTAGGTATAAAGCAGAGAAAAGGTCACATCCCTTTAATTCCAGCATGGCAAGGCAGAGGTCAGAGATAGACAGAGGGAGGCAGAGGCAGGCAGCTTTCCATGAGTTCAGACTAGCCTAGTCTACAAGAGAGTTCTGGGACATCCAGGTCTGTGCCTTTAAAAAAAAAAAGCAGAGACAAGCTTGTAGAAGTAAGATAACATTAATAAAACTGTAGTAGCGAGCTACTGAGTCTGTTATTTGACTTGCTTACTACACAAAATTCTTAGCTTTTAATGAATTCAAACTCTTCTTTTTGTTTTTCCTCACGCTTTCCCCAAACAGTGAATGTACTTTCGGTTTACCTATCCTTGTCATGTCTTTTCTGGAACTGAAACCAAAACGTGCCTGCCTCTTTACGAGAAATTCCTCCTGACTACAATGGTAATTTATCTATTTGTTTTGTTTAGTTTTTCGAAACAGGGTTTTGGCTTTGTAACCTCGAGGCCATGGCTTCAAACTGAGGATTCTCCTGCCCTGCTCAAGTGTTGGGGTTATAGGTATTTCTGCCCCCAAATTCCTTTTCATAAGCATGGTCATATAAGGACATAAAGAATTCTTAGGGGATATGAATATCTCCAAGAAAAGGTTTAGGTTAATGTACAATATTTAAGAAAAGAAAATTTTTGTAATTCTTTTAAAAAGATTTACATATAGAAAATGTTTCCATTAACATTTCTTTAAAGTATCAATCAGATTTGACATTGGGAAGATAGAAAGACCCATGTAAAAGAAGGATTTCAGTTTTAATTTTTTATTCTGAGTTTTAAAACAGTGTTATATAGGGCCTTGTTTAGTGGTTAAAAAGCACACATAATCTCCTGTAACATTAGCTCCAAGAGATACCACATCTCTGGCCTCAGTCAGCACCTGCACTCATGTGTATATATCCATATGCAGGCACACACCTATACACACAATTAAAAATAAGAAAAATAAATCTTCAAAATAATCCAAACCAAAAGAACAATGCAATATAAAGGGAAATAAATAACCAGACACACTGTACCACAGCCAGTTCCCATCTCATAACCACCACACACACACACACACACACACACACACACTTCATTTGGCCTTACTGTTACTGAAAGAAAAAAGTGGACAGGTTGGGCCAGCAATTTAGCAATGAATGCTTTTATGGTGATAGATGGTGACAGCCTAAATAAAAAAAGAATGCATTACTGAGATATTATCAATTGTGTTCTGTCATTACACATAGTTCCACCCAGTCTAAACTTGTCAAAAAGTGTTACTGTAATCCATGAAGAAGACTCCACCTCAGGCAACAGAGGGGAAAATCTGGAGGACTGGTTCTGAGCAGGTGTGTTGAACTGTGGTGCCAGTGTTGACTCACTAATCTCTTTACACTATTCTGAGATGTCAGGAACGGATGAACTGATCCATCATCAGCAGGCATTTAAGAGCAACAAGTGTAAATAAAGAGGGTGTGGATGTATTTTTTTTAAGTGAGTGTTATTTCATGCACAAAAAGTAGACCGTTAAGACAAGGTTTTATTTTATTCTGCTCAACTGACTAAGATATTTGGGAATCTAGGAATGTCTGGTCGGCTCTTCAGGTTAGTCTGTGCTGACTTTATTTAATCTTGGTAAGAGCACTGATTCAATTTAGTTCATGAATAAAAGGGTATACTAGTGTCACAAGAGATGATGATGAAGGCAAAGCGACTGTGGCTGTGATGCAGCTCTAGACATCTGGCAAATTACTTAACCTCTATAATATACATCAGTGCTTCCTTCAGTAAAAATAGTGACAATAACTACTTCTTATCAATGTGATAGCTAGAAGAGACTATTTGTAGAAAATATATAATACTTGGAAAGGCAGATGCTAAATGCATTCATAACTGGGTACAGTGGTATAACATTGTGATCGCAGCCACATGAAGGGCCGAAGCAGAAGGACCATGAGTTTGAAGCCAGCCTTGGCAACACATTGAGACCTCATCTCTGAAAACAAACCAAATCAAACCCAAAGGCACACATTCAGTCCCTTCTTTAAGGTAGTTCTGACACCCTTGCTTCAGTAAAAGGTGAAAGTTTAGACTCTAACATCAAGTAGTACACTGCTCAGCTGCTCAGGATTAAAGCTCATGAAGACAAAGTGCGACTATTTTCTGCTTTTTTGGATTACAAGAGTGTCCAGCACGTGCTGTATCGACTCAAACTTCAGGGGTGAGGGCTAGCGTTAATTGTCAACTTGACAGAGTATAGAATCACCTGGGAAGAGAATCTTAGTGAGGCACTGTCTATAATCAGCAGGCTGGCCTGTGGGCTTTAAGCCTTTGGGAACTATCTTGACTGAGCTGAAGAGGTGGGAAGACCCACTGAGAGGCCTCCCGTCCCTTAAGCAGGCAATCCTGAACCGTGTGAGAGGAGAGAAAAGCACTCAACCTTGCTATAGCCCAGGCTGGCCTCAAATTTCTTCTGGTAGTCCTCTTGCCTGTTTCCCAAGTTTTAAGGTTATATGTCTTTAAAACATTTACTATTAGTACTCCAATCTATTTTTCTTCTTCATTTCCCATGTTTTTGGTATAATTTCTAAGAAATATTGAAGAAATCCAAGGTCATGAAGCTACTTCCTTACTCATTCCTCTAAGTGCAAATGCTTTAGTTCTTAATTTCATTCTTGTATAGAAAAATCACGAATCAAAGCTTCTTTGGCATCTGGATATCTGGTTTCCCCAGGACCAAGGTTAACTCGATTGCTCCTTTCCCAGTGAATGATCCCGCATCCTTGGCATCCTTGGCGATCAACTGGCTCTCCTGAGGATTCATTTTGTTCTGATTTCTTCCACTGGTATTGGGCTACTCTTAACAGCAATGCACTGTCTTGATAGGCACTCTGAAGCTACAGCTTGAACTTAGGAAGTATAAACGCTTCATATCTTGATCACTTTCAAGACTGCTTGGCTACTGGAGGTTCCTTTAAAACTCAATATAAAAAATCTGACAAAATTTTCTATTTCTGTAAAATCACCTTTAAAGGTTGACATAAGAACTGCACTGAATCTGCGGTGGCTCTAGGTATCAATTTAAATTACATCAATACATTTCTTATTCCATCCTACTCTATAGGAAAAATATAATTCCCAATTATTTATATTCTCCTAATTTCATTTTTTGTTTGCAGATCTTAGTGTAAAAGGTTTGGGCTTCACTGATAAATTCATTCTTCAGTATTTTATTCTTCTTTCAGGCTAATCTAGATGAAAATTTTCTTAATTATTTTTTTAGATTATTGCAAGTGTACAGAATCGTAGCAGGTTTTCATGTGTTGACTTGCAATCTTGTTCAATGCTGATTCCTCCACTTGTTCCAAACACTGTGCATGTTGTTACATGGGTTTTTTTCATAGATGTCCGTTGCTACAGTCAGAAAGTACCCTTTTATTTCAAGAAATGGTACTTTATCTTATTTTAAATAAAAACTGGCATCATCTTGACTCTTCTTTGCTATATATTACAGATTATACTGCATACTTCAATGAATGCAAACCACTTATAAATACAGCCATAGTCAGTGGTTCTTAACCTTCCTGATGCCACAATCCTTTAATACACTTCCTTATGTCGTAATGATCCCCAACCATAAAATTATTTCATTTTGCTTCATAATTGTAGTTTTGGCTACTATTATGCACTGCAATGTAAATATCTAATATGCAACCCCAAAGGGTCATGACTCACAGGTTGAGAACCACTGACACAGTCCATCCTTTATCTTCATTTTTTTTTTAAAAAGATGATTTTTATTTTCTTGGTATGGGTGTCTTAAGTGCATGTAAGTCTGCATGCCATGTGCAGGCCTGGTGCCTATGGAGACCAGAAGAGGATGCCAGAATGCCCTGGATTGCAGTTACAGTGCTTGCGAGCCACCTTGGAGGAAATAAAATCGAGGTTCTTGGAAAGAGCTAATCTCCCAGCTCCTATCCTTTAATTTACGTTCTTGTTTTAAGCGATACTAACAGTTTACAATAACATTGCAGTATTTATAGTATTTCTCAAAGTGTATTTAAATGATAAGTTCTGCTTCGACCTGACGGTTAGCTTCTATATTCTCTCTTCTTATTTCAGGTAAGTCAGAAAGTCTCAGAGAATATGAAGAAACTGAAGTGAATGCCTGTTAGTCTTTTCAGAACATAAATTCCCAATCAAACAAGGACATAAATAAAAAAATCTCACAAAATGCCACTATAAATTCTGTAACATCCCGTATCAATGAGTATCAATCAGACTCAGAATGAAAGGCCTGTTTAGCCATGGAAGACAGTGGTGAGTAGATTACTGACTTTAATTCTTTAGTTGCTCTTACAGAATAAAGCATTTCTTTATACTAGGTTATAGCCTTGTGTGGAATTTAAAACATATCTTACCTACATAGTATTCATTTCTTTCAATGAAGAATAGACAAAATTTTCAGTTTTGGATATCAAGCTCTGTATGATGAAAGCTATGTTCACCAGTTTAATTTGTTGCAAGAACTCTTTATATTTTACTCTAAAAAAATTTACAACTATGTTTTCAGCTTTAAAGTCTTAGAAACCCCAGAATACATGGATGAGACATGAGATGTGAGGTCACCCATATATTTACAGCCATATATTTAAGTGTGTTGGAAAGGATGTGTATTTCATGCTGTCATTACAGGCCTAAGCACACACATTTGTCTTAGATTAGTGAACCAGCAAAACTGTAAGTGGCATCAGAACCACATGAAAAGCTTGTTGAAATAATAGATTGATGGGTTCTAGACTCAGACTATAGGAGAGTAATCAAGTGATCCTTAAGACAGTGCCTTTGGTAATTAGCACACTTAGCTGAGTAGGGATGCTTACCGACTCTGCCTTCTTTTGTAAATGGTCTGCTAGAAAGATAAATGCTTCAAGTTGTCCAAGAGTTTTTCATTATTTTATTCAATAGTATGTTCCAACTCAAGGAGAATATTATTAATTGCCAGCTATTAATTTAAGTAGAGAAAGGATTCATATTCAAGTACAATATTTTTCATTTAATAGTTAGCAAACTTCCCTCAGAATATTCCTAAATGTAGCTATTTGAAAATAGTTTTATTAATATGTAATTCACATACTATACAACCCATCCACTTAGAATGTATACTTCTATGTTTTTTGATATATTCACAGATATTTCCTATCACTATCACACTCATTTCCATCACCTGAAAAAGAGCCCACATGTCTTTCAGCGAGCACCCTCTCATCTCTATGTCTATAGACTTCCTTACTGTAGACTTTCACATGAATGGAATCACTCAAACCTAAGCAGTGCTCAAGTTCAAATCTTAAGTTTCTTCTGAGACTCAAGGTGAATTCAAGTGTGTCTGGCTTATTTACTTAGCATGTTTTAATATTTATCCATCACATATTTTGAGAATAGTGACTTTTTATGGCCATCATTTACAGTGATGGACACTTGAATTGGTTTCATTTGTGGGCTATTGTGAATATGTTAGAATAATCAATATTCTTTCCATTGTTTTTTAGAAAATTGGAGCTTAGTTGAAGAGAGGGAGGAGGGAATCATATGAGCAAGGGAGGCAAGATCATGAGCGAAAACCAGAGACAGCTGACCCAAGCTAGTGGGAGCTCAAGGACTCTGAACTGACAGCATGGGGATTCTGCATAAGACTGAACTAAGCCCTCTGAATTGTGGGTGACAGTTATATGGCTTGATCTGTTGGGGAAGGCTGGCAGTGAAACCAGGACTTTTCTTCAGTGCATAAACTTGTTTTATGGAGCCCATTTCCTACGTGGGATACCTGGCTCAGCCTTGATACAGGGGAGAGGGGCTTGATCCTCCCTCCACTTTGTATACCAGCCCTTTATTGACTCCCAAGGGAGCCTTACTTCCTCTGAGGAGTGGATGGAAGGGGATTAAACAGGGGGCAGGAGAAGGGAAGGGAGGCAGAACTGGGGCTAGTATGTAAAATTAAAACATTTTTAAATAAAAAGGAAAAAAGAGTTGTTGCTGGATTTTTTATTGCTAACTTGGTATTTTTGTTTTAGTTTTGTTGCTGTTAACAAAACACCCAAGGAAACAACTTGTCTTAGTCTCTTTTTTATTGCCGTGATAAGACACCATAATCAAGGAAACTTACAGAAAAGTTTGTTGTGGGTTTACAGTGTCAAGGGATTAGAGTTCATCATGTCCCTGAGCATGGAGGCAGGTAGGGAGGCATAGTGCTGCAGTGGTACCAGGAGCTTACATCTTGACCACAAGCACAAGTCAGTGAGTGCTACTGGGAATGGTGTGAGTCTTTTGAAAGCTCAATCCAGCAGCACCCAGTGACACACCTCTTCCAGTAAGTCCACATGCCCTCACCCTTCCCTAACAGTTCCACCAGCTGCAATTTAAACATGAGCCTATGAAGGCCATTCCCATTTAGGCATTCTTTCAAAGTCTTCCTTCCTTCAGTAAAACTTCACTTCCTAATAGCTCATTCAGTTATGAACTTATTAATGGAATACACATTGATTGGAGAAATTAGAGAATTTTATGATTTTTATGATTTATGAGAATTTCCCAAAAGCCATACATTCTGTGGACTAAGCCTTCAACAACAGTAAATCTTTTGGGGGGAGACATTTCATATCCAAGCAATGAGATTTAATACATGGCCTACAAAGGTGCATATCCACCTCATATTGCAAAATACAATTAGTCTATCTCCAAGAGCCCCCAGTTGTTAATAGTTTACACTCTGCCTCAAAAGTTCAAAGTTCAGAATTACTTATGAGACTCATGACAAACTACCATCTGTAAGCTGACATAGATAAAATCAAGCACAAGTTATATATTTCCAATAAAATAGCCCAGCATAAGCATTCCACTTCCCAGATGAGGAATGTAGGCATGGTAAGGAAGGACCAGACCCATCACAAACAAACAACAACAACAAAAAACAAGCCCTAGAACCCACCAAGGAAAACATTCAATCCTGCATATCCCTGTCCAGTAAGTGCTACAAAAGTCTGAGCAGCTCTGTCCTTGGGCCTGGCTGGCTACAGTCCACATGGGCTCTTCCTGAGCTCACTCTTTACTGCTCCTAGAAGCCCTCCGCAAACAGTCCACACTCAACATTCTCATTTCCCGAGTTTCCTCCCTGAAATGTTTCCTCTCTCACAGCTTTACACATCACCCTTTCAGGAACTACCTGCAGAGATTCCAACTCTGTCCCCAGTACCCTACAAGCCCTTGCATTCTCCGTCTGAAAGTGAAATTAGTCTGTTGTCAGCTTGAGCAGTAGCTGGGCACTGTGGTTCTGGGAGTATCGCTCTCCGAGTACCTGGACGGCTTAATGCTGGGAAATATCTTGAAGATTCCAGGAAACTCTGGAGTTCTCTCTAAAGCAAAGTTTTTCAAGTAAGTTTGCACCCTTACATTTCTTGAGCTGCTGTGGGTGGATTATGGCCAATGCCTGAGATGCCTTCAAGGCATCTTTGTTATTGTCAGATGCAACATCCTTGGCATCTTCTCAGAGACACTAATCTTTTTAAGCAACCACACCTTCTTTGGCATCAACTTCAAACATGTTCCTTTTCTAGCCAAAATGGAAGGTTTTCAAATCCTTCTGTTCTGCTTTCCTCACTGGTTTCAATATAGATTGTGGGGCTAAAGAAGCCAGCAATACCCATGCCTGTGGTTGGGATGGTGGTGTGGCCTGAGGTTTCCTCCACCAGGTTAATTAGTTTGGCAACCCAAGTCAAACTAGCACAGTCTTAGGACATGGGCAACATGTGTAACAAGTTCTTTGTCAGAATGTAATACAAGCCACCTTCAGTCTAATTTCCAATAAACTTCTCATTTGTAATTGGTAATCTCAATAGTACAGCCTCTACTAACTGAATTTCTATCAGCATTCCTGGTAGTTCTGAGCTCATATGGTAACCATCCATTAAGATCTACTTACAATGTTCTGGCTTTTCTAGCTTGTTTCTCCCAACTTCTCTCCAAATTCCTCCCATAACTAGTTCCAAAGACTTCTGAACCACAAAGTCATACACAGTCATTCATGATCTAATTTCTCAGTACCATTTTTTTGTGGTAGTTTTATACTGTGTCACAAAACACCTGAGAAACAACATAATGAAGAAATCTTTTAGGCTTATGGGTTCAGTCCTGCAGCTACTTGGTCTTAATTGTTTTTGGGCTGGTGTACAATAAGGCAGACATCATGGCAGGGGGTCATGCATAGGATAGTGGCTCTTCTCATTGCAAGTCAGAGGCAGAGAGAAACAGAGACCAGAGTCAGGGACCAGATAAATTCTTTAAAGGTATGCACATGATGATCGATGTTCTCTTATTTCTAAGAGTCCATTCAATGATGAATTAATCAATGAATTAACCAACTGGTCAAGTTAATGAACTATTGAGCTAATCTCTTTAGGGAACCAGGCCTTCAAACACACAAACCTGTTCGTGTATTCAAAAACAATGTTTCACTGGCAATACAAAGACTTACATGTATTTTTATCTCAAGGAATTATTGTAGACAATTTCCCTCTTGGTGCTTGGTATTTTCCCTGCTTTTAACAGTAATTTTTAAAAAAAAGATATGATTTTCTCTTTTGCTCTGAAAAAATACATCTAAGAAAAAGGTAAATCACTAAACTTTCCTAAATATAAAATAATTTTTTAATAATTCATCCTTTAACAAGAAAATACATTGTTACTTTTATATAATAAATTGTTAAATACACTGTTAATTTTATATAATCAATTTTCATAATTCACTTATTAATCAACCTTTTATAGCATTGTTAAATACACTGTTAATTTTATATAATTAATTTTCATAATTCACTTATTAATCAATCTTTTATAGAAACTAGTATGAAGTTAGCTGCACTAGTATCTTTTATGCTAGCAAAAATGTACTTATATAATGTTTATATTAATAGTGAACTAGTTTGAACTATGTTGTAGTGGTTTGTAGTATTTACAAATAGTTTTGTGTTTCAATAAGCGACATTTGGGTCATAATCAATTTTAGGTAACTAGGAATCCAACTAATTCAAGCAAGAAAATAAAATGAATATGTTTTAACAATAATGTGATAATAAGAAACTTAAGATGTTAAAATCAACTGTTTCTATGTGAAATAAGTATGAATAAAACTAAGTTATGATCGGCTAGCCATGCCAGCATGGGAATCAGGCAGGCAAACTTCCGTTCTCCTTTCCTGTCCTCCACTGCATATCCTCCTGTCCTCCTCTAACTCCACTGCTTGAAGAATCTGCAGATACAGGAAGACCCAGATTTCCTCCTTCCTAGAAACTCTCTCACTTAGCTCCCTCCCTTCTAGCCCATCCCAATTCCTTCCTGTCAGCCCCTAATAACTAGAAACATGTGTTTCTCTGTACCCACAGACTCAAAAGTACTCCATACTGAGCAATCCACAGCCACCACACTCCAAGATTTAGAGAACAGAAACCAAGGAAGGGAACTGTCATCCAACAGAGATAAGACCACATAACATCTGGAGTTTCAATCAGCTCAAACGCAGATGCAGAGACACCAGTGTAAAACTACAAACAATAACAGCTGGGACAATACCATTCACCAGAATCCAGCAACGCTACTACACTAGGCCCTGAGAAATGTAACATAGCTTAAGCAAGTACAAGACAAGGACTTCAATGAATAGATAAGGAAAATGTGGTACATTTACACAACGGAGTACTACACAGCAGCAAAAACTAATGATATCTTGAAATTTGCAGGCAAATGGATGGATCTAGAAAACATCATATTGAATGAGGTAACCAAGACCCAGAAAGACAAATATCATATGTACTCCTAAAACATGTCTACAATACTCCAGTGGCCAAATTTACCCAGGTCCCACTAAAAGATTTTTAAAATCCCCCCCCCCCCGCGTGTGTCTCTGTGTCTCTCTCTGTCTCTCTCTCTCTCATACACACACACAACACACACACACACACACACACACACTGAATATACAGTGTACTGCTCTTTCAGTCTTTGATCTCTATCTGGATTGTGTCCACTACTGATACAAGTTAATCAGAGATTAAGTTGGAAGGTAGTAAGCCTTAAAAGGTTTCTAGATCACCTATAGCTAAAAAACGGTGCTCATGAAAATTTAATATATTTACTGTTAGAACTCATTTATCGTTTGTAGGCAAGATTTAACCAAAATAAATTCTAAAGAAGAAAATAAAGATCCAAAGATCCTAGAACATGACTGCTGTCAACAACTTTCTCTGCCGAGGAGCTCACCTGGTGATATGCCTTAGTGAAGGCACAATAAACATTCATTAGATCAAGCTTTTTCTGGGCCATCAAGGAATGATTCAAGAATGCAAATATGTTTCAGGTTTGAATATAGTGAAAGTTTTCTATTTGCACATAGGCTATCTATTGGTGTGTCGATATAATGGAAGGAGTGAAATAAAAAAAGGAGTGCAACCAAAGACGCAAGAAAGCAAGGTGAGTATTCTATCATGCAAGTACTTCTAAAAGTTTGGAAAAAAACACAAAAAACAAAAAAAAAAAAAAAGAAAGAAAGAACCAGAGTCTACCTGGCTTTGAGCTCATAACTCGTTAGTATTCCGAATTAAAGGGTTAAGGCACGAATGAGCCATTATACTTACCCATAAATGTAGAGTTCAAGTAAATTCAAGCCAGTTAGCCTATCCCTTCTATCACTGATTTAATTGTACATTTAACACAATCTTACTCGAATCATTTTAAAAGCCAAGACTGTGCCGGGCAGTGGTGATGCACACCTTTAATTCCAGCACTACACGAGGCAGAGACAGGCTGATCTCTGTGAATTCAAGCCCAGGCTGTTCTACAAGAGCTAGTTCCAGGACAGCCAGGACTGTCACACAGAGAAACCCTGTCTCAATAAAACAAAATAAATGAATAAACAAAAATTCTTGGAAACTGTGTATAGTCCATATCAAACAAACATTCACATTATGTTATTTATCATACAGCATAATCTGTAAATCTGGTACTAATGAGACTCAAGATTTAAATGGCTGAGGAATGTGTTTAGTGAATTATTGCCAATCAATGCCTCTGTTCCAGGATAAATGTAATCCTGAATGGCAATAAACTTATTATTACAAATTTCTAAGTACGGTACTTCATTATTTCAAAATGTCAATTTATAGAGTAACATTACAAATTATCTTTCAACCATATACCTGGCTATCTTTCCTTCAAAGTAGAGCACACTGACAATACAGAAAAATTACAATCTGAATATTTTTGTGGGAATAAAAGAAACCCAATAAGCATTAAAGAGCTGAACCATAGCTAAAGATGTGGATCATTTGGTAAATTACAAGTGTAGCATATTTATAATGCAGCACTTAGGAGATGGAGGGAGGAGTAATACAATCTCTGGATCATCCTTGGCTACATTTGCCAAAGACACATGGGGTCCTGTCTCGATGGAGGCCTGAGACACATGAGGGCTGGGGAGATCCTGTCTCAGAAAACAGAACAGAAGAGAGCAAAACCAGTCAGAGCACTCTGTTAATCTATTACTGGGGGACCGTATATTTATATCACTGTAATCAAACACTGCATTTTCAAGATAACTGTTTCATGTAAATTCTTCCAAACATTCACTTACATAATTAATTAACAAACATCTATTGAGTACTGAATTTATCCTTGGTACGAAGAGATGACCCCTACTTATAAAACGAACAAACATAACTGGGCCCAGTACGGTGGCACACACCTTTAAGCCCAAACCTGGGAGGCAGAAGCAGGCAGATCTCTGTGAGTTCTAGGTCAGCCTGGTGTATAGAGTGAGTTAAGATCAGCCTGGTCTATCTAGTGAGTTTCCAATTCAGCCTGGTCTACATTGTGAGTTTCAGGAAACCAAGGCTATATAGGAAGATCCCATCTCAAAACAAATAAACACTCAAACAAAACAGAATAAATTGCTCCCCCACCCCAAACCAAAGCAAAATAAACAAAATAATCCCTGTTAACTGAGTGGAAGACAGTACTAAATAAACAAAGCAAAATCCACTAGCATAGTGTACTAGTATAAGCTTATATTAAAACTGTCACATTTGCAGTAACTAAAAAGAATTCTACTCACTGCTTAGAATTACCTTCTCCCTTTGCTGTTCTACAGAAAACTTAGATATAAAAATTAAAGCATAAGTTTACAAATGTCCATAAGCATAGCACTTCAAATTAACAAATGTTAATATCTGCTTCATTTTTTTTTTATGGATCTCTTTTCTAAATCCAGACATTTCTTGATTAACCAAGTGTTAATGATTAAGGAATTGCTAAAACATCTATTGGCTAGATGACCCTGGGTGAATTTGCTTAACTCTGCCCCTAAGTTTTCTCATTAAAAATAATCACCCTCACCTAGGTTGGACTGTCTTGTATTTGACCCTCGGTTTCCATGTTCTACAAAGGTTTTGATTGGATTGGATCAATGGTGCCAGCAGGAAACCATAGTAATGAGGGAAAATGAAACTATTTCTTTATATAACTCCATATAAATCCTAAGGTTGGCAATACCTCTATCAAAACCAGTCCTCAAATAGTGCCTCCTATAAAGCCTATATAGAAAAAAATGATAAAAATCTATATAGTAAGCAGAATTTCCTGGACCAAGATTTTCAAACAAACCAATGAATTATTTTCTGACAAAGTGAAATGTCTAGCACCCTAAATCTAGTAAAATGTAAATGATTCATAAATTTAAATAAAGCTTTAGAACTTGAAGTCACAGTAAGACCAAAGAGTCACACTGATAACACTGGCAAACCTAGAATGGCATGTTTACATTCTTACCTACCTATCAGTCATGATACAGTCACTCATCACCACTGACAAATCACCCCATCAAAATATGAAAACTCTACTTCACCTCTTATCTTACCTCATCCTTTATGTCTTCCTGTTGTTGAGCTGAGAAAATCTCCATTGCAGCCATGAGTCTCATCATTAACTCATCCACAGTTGTATTACCTAATGAGATGTAAGAGATTCAAAGCTTTATGTAAAACATATATAACTTCAAGTTATTAAAATTATTAGAAGTGAAAAGTCATAACAATAACAATAAAGAAATTATCAGCATTAGAAATTACAGAATGGCTGGGTGGTGGTGGTGCAAGCCTTTAATGCCAGGACTTGGGAGGCAGAGGCAGGCGAATCTCTGTGAGTTCGAAGCCAACCTGGTCTACAAGAGCTAGTTCCAGGACAAGCTCCAAAAGCTACAGAGAAACCCTGTCTTGAAAACCAAAAATAAAATAAAACAATAAAAAAAAAATACAGACTGGAGTTGGGCAGTGGTGGCACACGCCTTTAATACCAGCACTTGGGAGGCAGAGGCAGGTGCATCTCTGTGATTTCAAGGCCAGCCTGATATACAGAGCGAGTTCCAGGACAGTCAGGGTTACAAAGAGAAACCCTGTCTCAAAAAACCAAAACAGAAAGAAGAAAAGAACTGACAGTCTAGAATGCTGGTATTGACAATACTTTCATATGCTGGGCGGTGGTGGCACATATCATTAGTCCCAGCACTCAGGAAGCAGATGTAGGTTGATCTCTGAGATTAAGGCCAGCCTGATCTACATACTGAGTTCCAGGCCAGCCTGGTCTACAAAACAAGTTCCAGGAGAGCCAGGATTACACAGAGAAACTTTGTCTGGAAAAACAAAAACCAAGCAACAAACCAACCAACCAACCAAACCACCACCAAAAAACCTTTCATAGTTTAATAAGTAACAGTAAAGTAACACTGTGGCAGTTGCAATTTAAGAAAAACCATATTTAATTAGCAATTTTTAGCACCAGAAAGAAGACTGTCCAAAGCTGTGAGGTTCAAAGGCCCTTTCAATTTATAAACTCAATGGCAGTCATAACACTAGTCACAGCCACCAACTGCTCACTTGTCTATGACTATGCTAAACTGTTTTGTTTTCACCTCAATTAATCTGCACAATTCTATGAAGTAGACAGTATAATTCAGATTTTCAAGAGAAGGAAAACCAGCTTTAGAGGGCTCCAGAAATCCACCCAAACACAATCAAGGCAACAGTAACAGGGTCAGGACTTGAACCAGGTTAGTCTGATTCAGGAGCCAGTCCTTATTCCCATGCCCCGCACTTCTTCCTGTTCTGGGTACATTCCCCTCGCTTGGTAACGTGGAACTGGAGATTGACATTCTATACAACTACTAAACTATGTTCTCAATCCTCAAAGCCTGCCTCCCTCCAGTCATTGTCTATACTTGAAATCACTGTTAAAAATTTCTCTGGCAAAACAAACAGGAATTTAATGTTTGAAAAAATATTTTCCTCAATTAATATTTTCCCTTTGTATGCTTTAAAATGAAAGATTAGATTATGATCTTTATAAGGAGGGGTTTAAAAGATGCTTGATTTTTCCTTAATGTTATTTTACTCCTTAAATCTAAAAGAAACATAACATGTTTAAATAACATCTCCTAAATAACTAAAATTTTGATTTGGGTGACCTACAATGGAGAAATTTATGAGAATACAAGAGTGAGATTTCTCTCCTCTCAAACCTTTAGGAAGAAAGACAGTTGATGCCCAGTGTGGTGCAACTACATCCACATAAAACCTGAGAGAGCTTGGAAAGGAATTCTAGACACAAAAGAACAGAGTTTAGTGCAGCTTCTTGGTAGCTGCATTTTTTTTTTTTCCTGGCGGGCTCTGTTTGCTGGCGGTGAGCAGGGGCACCATGGCTCCATTAAGATAGGTCTTCCTGACTCTGCACTCAGAGTGAAGGCTGCACGGCGCCCTTAGGAGGGTTTCCTGGTTTTCGCCAGTTGCACTAACAGCTCTACCTCTTTCAGGACACAGAGAACTTAAATGGGGTCTGTGAGAAGCATATTACATAGACCCACTGTGACCCTGGAGCTGGGTCAGCACGCATAGCTCTCAGATGAAATGAACATGCCTCTGCCACATTGGACTGGGCAGAACCAACAGGCAGGGCTGCAGAATTAGTCCTAGCCACGCCCGCTTAGCATTTTTTAAAAAAGCACTCCTGTTTAAAAATAATAATTACAGATACTCATGCAATAAAGACAAATTCAGATGGGAAAGACCTCTAAGTGGGTCACAGTGTTAGATAAATGTATGTACCCTTGGGAGAGAGAAAAAAAAGAGTATAGAGAGTTATAGAAAGAAGTAAATCATTAGAAAAAAATAAAACAAAGTCTTTAAAGAGACAAGAGTAAAGACAGTCATAGGTTAAAGGAGTAAAGAAAAATAAGCCATGTAAAGATGAAAAATACATAGAGCGTCTGGATTATGTATATTATTGTGTTTTCTTTGAATTTTTCGATTGGGAATGAACTAATTACAGAAAGACATTTCGTTGTACAGACTGCTGAGCTAAATCAACATATATACTTTAAAGGTATCTGGACTTAAAAATTTGGGTATAAGGATATGTTGCTTTGGCAAAGAAGTTCTGCTTTTACTTCCACAGAGGATGAGAACCTGTGGATTCCTTCCAGACTAATGTGGTTTGATGGACCAACATCCCTCAAAAGGTGTCCATGAACCCCTAAAAATACTTTACCCAAAAAAGGCAGGAAGCAGTTTGGAGAGAACTACACCCAAATTCCCAAATATTGTTTATAAATGTTTGTTTTCATTTAAAGGGAGATATGATATAGAGATGAATACTTTTCATTGGTATGGATCTTGGTCTATTGATACAAATTTAAGGTAAATTTTGTTATATATATATTTCTGCTCTTGATTAACATATTGTCTTTGTGCAGCTCATTTAAAAATGTAATGTATAATTAAGAATACAGGTTAATAGATAGTCTTCTATAATAGTCAAGCTTATGGTCATGTTAGTTAGCTTTTCAAGATGTACAAAGATATATTTCAGATGGATAGGTATTTTTCAAACCTTTCAAAGACTAACAGATATGGTATTTAAAATGTTTTAAGAACTTAGGGCTTTTCATGACAATGAGACACATCTGCTCCTGGCAGCACCGATCTACTACATGAGGATGATGGGCATCGAAGAGGCTCCTCATAAAGTTTGTTAGCCACTGGGCAAGAAACTGCTCTTGCCTGGACTGCTTGATGGTATGCTGTATGAACTGGAAATGCAGGGCCCACAGAAAAATGACTGCTGAACTTGCCTAAAGGTGAGACAGTTCTTCAGGGTTCCTGTTTCATAAAAGAGTCTGCCAGACATTCTGCAGGATACAGAAGAAAGTGACTGACAAACTGTCAATAGAGGCAAAACAGTCTTTCAAATTTGAAAAAGTCTCTCAGATACTATGGGCCTGCAGGCTAAAGATGGATGTCCCAACTTTACAGAAGAATTTTGGGTGACTCTAGGCAAAGAGATGTCTCTATTAATTCTAGAGATTTAGAAGTTGCTTACAATGTACTTCCTGCTAACTTAGGTAATATTATATCCTTCTGGGGTCTTTAATAGAGTTGAAAAATAGACAGTTACAATTAGTTTTCCTTAGTTATGATAAGATAAAAAAGATATAAATATTATAACTGTAATTCTTGCTTGATACCTGTTTTGTTATGTGTAATTTTACTATGTTAAAGTTATAGCCTTCTTTTTTATCTAGACAGAAAAGAGAGGTTATATGGAATTCCCCTCTGAATGCTGTGAATGTGTTTTGCTATCATTGGTTAATAAAGAAACTGCTTTGGCCTATGGCAGAGCAAAATAGAACTAGGCAGGAAAAATTAACTGAATATTGGGAGAAAGAAGGCAGAGTTAGAGAGAAGCCATGTACCTGTCGAAGGAGAAAGATGCCTGCAGGTACCTTGCCGGTAAGCCATGACCTTGTAGTGATGCATAGATTAATAGAGATGGGGTAACTAAAGATAAAAAAAGCGAGCCAGAAATATGCATAAACTTATAGGTCAAAGAATATTGTAATTAACACAGTTTCTGTGTGATTATTTTAGTTCTGGGTGGCAGGGAAACGAATGAGCATCCTCCATCAACAGTTTCTCCAGGGCCTGTGATGTCTTCATGTCACAGTAATAAAATAACATCAGGATGATAGAGAACAAGCACCCCTGATGGTGTTTTTTAGCATATGAAAGACATGGCTAATAAGATTTTTCAATGACCTTTATCCCAATTTCTATGAATTAGGGAGCTTCTGTGGTACTCAGCGAAAGGAATGACCCAGTTCATAGTTTGTTCTCTCAAATAAGTTACAGGACACAGGTTATCTGGGCACTCAGAAAACAGAATTGGCCTTGTACTACGAGCTGCACTAAAATTTGGCTACTCACAACCTATATGATTTAGTTTGTAAAAACTGACTAGCTTCGTAAGTATCTGCTTGATAAGAAAATGGAGGGGCCAGAATGATGGCTCAGTCAGTGGTTAAGAGAACTTGCTGTTTTTCCAGATGACCTAGGCTCAATTCCCAGAACCCACATGGCAGTTCCCAACAGTCTCTAACTCCAGTTTCAGGAGACTCTGCCACATGCTTCTAGTCTTTAGGAAAGGAGGGACACATGTGATGCACAGACATACATGTGCTCACACACATAAAATAAAAACTAAATCTTTAAAAAAAGAATGAATTCAAAAATGAGTAGGTTATAGCTAAGGACCAATTTTCTTACTGTCAAAAAGAAGGCAATACTCCCCTGCAAGGGTTTTTGAAGTAGTAGAGATAATGTATCACCTGCCTTGTACACAGTATACAGTCATTGGTAGTTATTACTAATAGATATGACAGAGAGCAAAAACGAAGGCTCTGAACACTCAGTAGATATGGTTATTGAACAAGACTGAGTTTCAATATCTCCTTTGAAGTAACAGGGACTAGGAGTCTAAGGAAGAGAAGAGCACTTTATGGCACGCACTGGTGGTCTGAATGAGAACTATCTCTATAGCCCCACATGTTCGAAAACTTGGTCCCAGCTGGTGGTGCTATATAGACGGGTTATGGAACTTTTAGGATGTGGAGCCTTGATGAAGCAAATATGTCCAAGGGGCATGCTTTGGGAGTTTATAACTTTCACCCTCTTCCAGTCTGCTCTGTTTCATGTGTGATCATATCAGCCAGTTTGCTATGCTGAATGCCCGCTGCCATGTCTTCTTCATTATTATGGACTTCCCTCTGGAACCATAGGCCAAAATATTCAAAGTATAAGTGAGAAAATATTATAGTTTTATGAGTGCTAACATATATCAATGTTCAGGCTTAAGCTACTGCTCACTGGCCATGTTCAGCCCTAACAGAGACCCACTGATAAACTGAGCTTATAGGTACTTCATACCCGAGTCCTTAATGGTCAGAGACAGAAAAGGGCACTGTAGTGTGAAGCGGCACAGTAATTGAAGTTTAGGGAAAATTTATACCCTATGTATCAGTTCCCAAACTTGGACTCAGGAGCCTTTGTACTCTTATTCAAATTCTCAAAATATGTGTATTATGTGTGTTTATGTGTATTATAGCTATTCTATTGCTGAAATAAAATACCATGACCAAAAGTAACCTTGAGTTTATTTTGACTTACGGTTTCAGAGGCATGGAGTCCATTATGCCAAGAAAGCATGGCATGGCAGCAGAGGTGGGAAGGCGTGGCCCAGAGGCAGAGCAGGCTGATAACATCACACAAGATATTAAAAGCAAACGAGAGTGGAGAAAGGCCTTCTACTCTCAAAGTCCGCCTCCAGGTACACGCTTACTCCATCGAGGCCACGTCCCTGTAGGGCTCTACAGCCTCCTCAAATAGTACCAACTGGACACCAGCTTCCAAACACCTGAACCTGTGAGAGGCAGTTTTCACTCAAACTACCATAGCCACTGACATTTACTTTATTAGAAACTTTAAAAAAGGGGACAAGCAAAATGGTCCAGTTGGTAAGGTGCTAGTGCCGTGCCAGATAACCTGAGTTCAGCCCATAAAACCTCTATCGTGAGGAAGAACAAATAAATGCAATACAAAACTTAAGAAATTAAAAAAAATTTAAAACAAAGTAACAGTGCCCATTATAAACTAAAATAAATGTTATATATGTATTTTTTAAAAAACGTATTCTATAAGAAAAGGCTAGTGAAAAGAGTGGCATGCTTGTAACATGTTCTATACTATCTGGCTCAACAGAAAATAAGTATAGCTTTATGTCTATTTCTATATTAAACTAGTGAAAATGTGCTGTATTGGTTGAAATTTATGAAGAATATGTGACTTTCTGCAAATATATAGTCAGAAAATGAAGAAATCCTTTAACAGACATTTGCAGTTACAATTCTTTGCTACTATACTCAACTGACAAGATTAGTTTCTTCAAATTAAAGGCATGTAGAACTTGAAAGTATCAAAAGGTACACTTTTGTACTTTGTTACACTACAATTCATTTCAGTTTCCCCACCAGAACTCCATTGCCTTCCTATATTATTCATGCTGACCTTGAACTCTTGATCTGCCAGCCTCTGCCACTACAACAGTTGAGATTGTAGGTGTACCCTACAGTACCCAGCTCCACCATCTCTAAAATGATCTTTGTTTTCCATGTATAATTTTATTCCATTATGAATCCATGCCTTTGGAAAACATTACTTCATTAATTTATGCATTTCTTCTGAATGTTGATGCATCTTATGTCATATACATTATAATTCATATATATTATATGAATGTTGATGTATTATTAATATAAAAAGTCACATTTGTTAACATCACTACTAATGTCACCAAAAAAGTATTTATGCTGTCAGTCTTCCAGTAGATATAATTTTTTTTGAAAATTCAAATTTTCCTATTGGCAAAAAATATATCCAGTTCTTTTACTTGAAAGTGACAGACTCACTTTGTTTATTAATAGAAAATGTTTAACAAATGCCCAATCTACATAAGCATTTGTCTGTCAGGCAGTAAAAATGATTTCAGGGAAAGTGGGGAGTAGCAACTAGTTTAGCTCAATAAACCACACAAATGCTTCTCTTTGAGACAACTGGAGTATATTGGTTCATATCACCTAACAAAAGGGCTAAAATTCTAAAAAAGAAATGTTTTCTTCTTCAAGGATATTGCTAAGGAGTCTTTCCTTTTTTTACTTGTAAGTGCATGGCAAAGAAGGCCGTGACTAACATATGATGATTCATGTCAGACCTGATTCACACTAAGACGTTAACAGCTTTAGAAGTCTTTGCTTTTGAGTCACTAGTGTAAGTGTTAACTTAGCAAAAAGAGGAAAACACAACTAATCTACAAAAAAAAAAAAATACCCAAAAACACAAAGTAAAACAAAATCCCCATCCATTATAATAATGACATCAATTGTGACCTTGTGGATTTCCTGAAACCTGGGCTTCTGGATGCCATGGCCCACGGCTTGCAAAATACAAGCAATCACAATTTCTTTCCTCTGATGAAGAAAACAAGAAAGAAATGTCTTCACTTTCTATCCACCCCATGGGAATCAGCTCCCTCAGCAGGCCTTTACAAAAGACTGCCCAGAAAACTGCGCTCTGGAAACTAAATGCTCTGGTTATAGAGAAAACAAAATACCTGAGAGCTTTTGTTTTGTTTAGGCTTTGAAGGCGCTGGAATGCACAAATCCCCCTCCCCTGTCAGACTTAAATGGGGCAGAAATGAAGTACCCCAGACTCAAGCTTTAGCTTGGAGCACTTGAACAATCTTTTTCCTGGCAGCACCAGGAAAAAAGACAAAACAAAACAAAACAAAACAAAAAAACAGCAGAGAGGATGGACTGTTTTTATTTAAGATTCCCCATGAACACAACAGTTTTTTTTACTTTAGCTTTTGTATTAGCAAAAACAACAAAACCATTCTTTCACTTTTTTTTTTTTTTTTTAGAAACAATGTAAAGTATGGTTACATTTACAGTAAAATGTAAACTATGGTTGAATTTAAGTTTATAGGAATTCCACAGCTTTCTGCCTCAGGGTTGCATCTTAGGATGAAGTCACACAAATAAGGAGGGTCAACTGACACGTGAAAAATTCAATTTGCAATGTATAGTCACTGGATTTTCTAGATAATTAAAGATAAGCAATTCTTTCAATATTGCAGCTATAAATCAACAGAAATGTCACATTTGACAAATGATTATACCCTAATTGCTAGTTTTAGAGAGCTATGCAATTTTATTGATGTAGTTCTGATAGATTTTTAAACACAGCATATTTGATTTTTTTTCATAGTACCTGAAGATGCTCTTCAGGATGTTTTATATTTTAAAATGCAAGACATTTATCAATAGTAAGAAATATAGTCAGCTTTGATGAGAAAATGATAAGGTTATCACATAGATAAAACTTTACTCCCACCGTGACATGTACTTTACCTTGTATCACATTTAATACTTCATTAGATGACCGCTTTCCCATGATAATCAGGAAAAGTGGAAACTGATCTGTCTTTTGAGTCCGAATGGTCTGTGCAATAACACTGCCAAAGTGTCTATTGCACATCGTCAGAAATCTGCAACAAAACCAACCAAATAAGTTTCAAACAAATCAGTACATCTGAGATGCCATTAATAATCATGTAAAGATTAGGTAGCTTGACTTACATCAGGATAGCAAATTTTACTATGTTGAGTTTTGACTAAATTTTTAATGGCATAGAAAAGAAGGAAGCACACCTTAATTGCTGTCAGGGATGACAGCATGGGATTCTTAAGTTTCAAATATTTTAAGATATACTACCTAAATCCTGAAAAAGCAAAAAAATTTCCAGGAAAGAATTTCTTAACTAGAATAAATAATAAAGTGTGGTAAACAGGTAAACCAACTAGCATCATTTAAAACTAGAGTTAGCAACTAAGTCCTCAGGATCAAGTGCTAGGTGGGAGCATGTGTCTCCTCTTAGAAGTAGTGGGTCTTCTAGTTTGTACTTAGTGGGGAACAGAAACAACAATTCTAAGCTTTTGGCCAAAAAAGCTCAGAGATATTAGCATACTGAAGTCTAGCATTAGTATTCTTAACACGATCTGGAATAAATGAAAAAACTGATAAAGCTTTTCTCTTCTATTAGAGGACTGTTTGAAATTAGCATTTCTTTCAAGAGAAAAGGGTAGCTTATGATATGTTTTCAGATCTGATGGTAAAAAGTAAATGTCATAATAATAATGAATTATGAAAGACCAAATGCAAATATAGAATGCTTTAATAAGATCCAATTTAATAAAGTCTGTAAAAATAATGGACTTTTAATAACACAGGTCACAAAAGGCAAAACAGTGGAAATTCTGGAGACTAGCCACTGGTACTAGCTTATTAATTCTTAATTATGTTCATGAAAGGCAACTTAAATCGTGTGTTTTCTTATGCCTTATGATAATATTTTAGGTAACAACTCCTCTGAAATGTATGTTCTAGCTGATGAGCAAAGTCCTGTCGTCACATGCATTAGAAGGTAAATCTATTTGAAAAGACAAATGGTATTAAAATGTCATGTGCTCAGATTCATTTGATAACCAATTCAAAACAGAATCAAACCTCTTAATTTTTAAAGCCAATACATTTTCTGTCAATAGAAATTCATTTCAGAAATTTAGGCTGGATCTTCTGTAAAACCCGTGCTGTGACTATAGAAAGTAGATCTTGTTAAGGGCAACTAGAACTGTCAGGCAGAGTGTCAAGACAAGTTAGCACCACTGCAGTAAGTTCACTGGGAGGCAGGTTCATATACACGGTTAGTGCAGCAATAACCAGACCTCATGGCAATCTGAAATGACAAGGCCTTAAGAAATCCATTGTCGGCCAAGAAATATCAGTGCCCCCATGAAAATTCAAATCTTCACATTCCACAACCATTATGGGATAAAAGGTTCTCAAGCAGACTCAGCTTCCATACCAAATTTCACACTCATAAAGGTCGAACTCATCAACAGGGATGTGTAGATTAGGAGACTAGCAAGTTAGGGTCTCAGTTTTCTTTCTGTGTCTTACTAAAATATTTGAAGGCAGACTTGACCCTGAGCTGATCATTGGCAACCTCTAAAATTAAAGATGTCAAAAAACAGTTGGAATGCTATTTCCTACTAAAGGGAGAAAATAATTCCTTGTTGCTTTCACACCAGTGGATTGTGTGGCTATCACACAGTAGGTGCCATCACAGCACTAGCCTCACTACTAAACAGGATGCTCCCAGCCCCTTGAGAGGAAAGAGAAAAGAAAGAAGAAAAGGAGTAAGCTATTGAAGGGGCAGAAAGGAGGACACAGAAAGCGAGCAGGAGACATTAAGAAAGCGAGTGGTTGTAAGGGAGAAGGGAAGGGCAAAGGCATGAAGGCAAGATCACATCAGCCAAATTCATCTAAAACCAGAAAAGGAACATGGGAAACAAACTGTTTGAAGACAAAAGGTATCTTATTTCTGTAATATTAAAAAATTATTTGTGGTATTTTGTTCCCTTTGAACAGAACACCTGGTGGGGAGGGCTAAAACTGTCCACAGAGCGGCATCTTACCCTACATTCTTCAGTCAGATGTCATGGAGGAGTGAATAAATGGTTGCTACCACCATTAGATTCCAGTAATTTCCACCTCACAGAGGGAAACAATAACCGTCTTCTTTCCTGTTCTAACTGCTGAGGTCACTTAAGGACCAATGACCTATCAACCACTGACTTATCTGAAGGAGTAAGAACTGTGAGGGTCGGAGAGGTGGCTCAGTGGGAAAGGGCACTTGCTATGGAAGCATGGGCACCTGAGTATAGGTCTCCACCATCCATGATGATAAAAGGAAAGTCAGGGTGGCCACACATCAGTGACTTCAGCACTAAGCAGGTGGAGACGAGAGGACTGACAGGGCTTCCTGTCCTCGAGACTAGAGCCAGATTCAGTGAGAGACCCTGTCTTAAGGGAATAAGGCAAGGGTTGATTAAACAAGACACCAAGATCCTCTTTACACACGCACGCACGCACGCACGCACACACACACACACACACACACACACACACACACACACACACCTCCAAAATAAAGTAGGAAGAAAGATGCAAAATCAACTCACTGAAACCAAAACCTAAAACGACAAAATTGGAACGACAAAAGGTGATAACATCTATGGGGCTAAAAAACAAATAAGAGCTAGAAGACAGAGGGACAGGCTGAGAAAATGGGGAAGGTTGCCATCAAGTGTACTTTATATCTACTAAGTCTACTAGAACTACTAGAAAACTTAAGAGAGGGAAGATGAGTCAGGAGGTTTCAATTTCAAGTTTGGAAAGAAAAATAAGCAGAATGGCAGGTGGTTAGTATTTAACTATTAAATTTCAGTAGATAATGTGTAGATCTTCTCTCTATCTTGTCAATGCAAATCAGGATTAATTTAATTCAGAGTGTGAAGTACTTTAACTTCTTTCAATCAAAGTCATAATTACACAATTCACTGATATTATGAAACTGTACTCCATTACAGGGAACCTAGCTATTTAGTTGGGGAGAGAAAAACCTCCACTCTTCCTTAATTTTTTTGAGACAGGTTTTTATGCTGCCTAGGCTGCTCCTGATCCTTCCACGTCTTACCTTGCCACCACACTAGGCTCAAGGAGATTAAAGTCTGTAAACTTACTTTTTACCTAGTATGCATGACAGGTACTATTTTTGAATAAAATAAAATGGAGGTTAAAAAAAACCTGCCACTATCCTATTTAAGATGACTATAATTCTTCAATGTGATTTCCATAAGTTTAAAGGCGACTCCAACATAAAGTAGAGGGAACCTATCTTTAGTACACCAATCTTACAAGGAGGAAATGGAGTAAGATATAGAAGACATTCAAACTTGTTCTTAGTATATGGTAGGCCCTCAAAACTGGTATTTATGTTGTAAATGCTTAATCATATTTAACATTAAAAATTGTGTGTGTGTCTGTGTGTCTGTCTGTGTGTCTGTCTGACTGCTTGTCTGTGTGTGCATGTGGAAGTAGAGGAAACACTGCTAGAGTCCATGCTCTTCCACCTCATGGGTCCTGGGAATGGAACTGAACTCAGGTCCTTAGGCTTGGTGGCAACTGCCTTTACCAAATGAGCCATCCACTATTTAACATCTTCGTCATTAATTTCATGAATAAAATGGTATGTTCATGCCAATGTTTAAAAATCTTTTTGTACAACAAAATAAGTCAGTGAGTTGTTAACTAAACATAAGCAGTTAATGGTTTTTCCATCATCTGGAAAATGAAAGAGCAGAGTTGGGCAGACAGCTCAGTCAGTACAGTGCTTGCCATACATTATGAAATTCTGAGTTCAGTTGGTGGCGGCAGTGCTTGTAATCATAATCCAAGGAGACGGAGATATAGGAAGATGTCCAGGGATTTCACGCCAGCCAGCCACGCCTAAATAGCAAGTCCACATCTCTAGGAAGAACCATGCTTCACAAAACAGGTTAGCCTCTGGCCTCTCCATGCACGTGCAAAACTGGAGATATATACACACACTTAGCAGTCCCATGAATCACATCTTTAGTGAGAGGTTACTTAGCAGATAAAACTTGTTGTATCTAACCTACTGATGGTCTACTCTAATATTCCCTAATATTTTGAGTTAAGCCTTTATACACCATGTTTCAGCTTCAGCTGCTCATCCATTTCTTTGAAGCCATTTTGGTTTAAGAAAGCTCTTCCCCTTAAAAAAGCTCCAAGGCAGTTTCTACCAAGGATAAGCCATTTGGTTAACATATATGTACACGTTTAGGGTTTGTTCAGTATTCAGTGATAGACAAAGAGAACTCTGAGGCCAAATCCAACCTCACCAACACATAACTAACTCTTCTTTCCTTGCCTTTTCTGTTTCACAGGAAAATACAGGGAAGCTCCTTTGGCTTGAGTGTGACTTGTCAAGCACACCAAACACAGGCATGCCGAAGAGTTATGCTTCCGATTACAACGTCATTCCTGTAACTCTGCCTCCCATCCATCATCCAGCTCTTCTCTGGAGTTCCTCTTGGAAATGTTCTTCAGTACTGCTGGGATAACCCCCCTGCCCTTTGAGGTGGCTTTGAGTTTTGTAGTCTTAAGTCCACATTGAGATAGGTAAACAAGTACAAAGGAGCTGCAGAGACTATATACCCAGTGATCCTCAACTTTCAGTGTCCCAGGAATCTCCCAGGGAGTTTCTTTAAAAAGGCAAGTTTCCCCAGAGATTCTGACTTGGCAGAACTGGGATGAGGCATAGGAAGCAGCCTCTTTAATAGAAGTCTCATTCCAGATGATGTTCCCTTTTCAAGAAACCAGAATGTTTCCCCTTTAAGGCTTTTGGTTGTCTCTAAAGGCAGTTCTTAAAGACGTCACCATGGAGCTTCACTGAACCATTTCACTGTTTCCTTAGTTATCCACCTGAAAAATGTTAATTCCTACTAGCTTCCTTAGTATTGGAGAGCTCCAACCTGATGTGGCACACATAAGTAAATATCTCACAAGACTATGAGACATTTTCATAGACAGAAAACAAAACAAGGAGTGGGAGGTTACAATAAAAAATAAAATATTTAGGGAAGATCTCACTGAAAAGTAGACATGTGATCAAAGGTTCAAAAGAGCTGAAAGATGAAGTCAAGAGCAAGAAGAGAAGAGCAAACACACAGACATTTGAATCAAAGAGTCCATATATTTAAGGTAACGAGAACCTAGGTTACTGTCATTCAGTATAGTTTTCAGTTCCACTCAGTTACCTGACATTTTCACTATTTCCTTGCGCTTTACAGCTAAATAGAATTTCACTGTGTATATGTATGACATTTTCATTATCCATTCATCCACTGAAGAACATCTAGATTTTTTCCATTTCTTAGCTACTATGAATAGAGCATCAATGAAACAGCTGGATAAGCATCTATGCAGTAGGACACCGAGTCTGTCTGGCATATGTCAACAGGTGGGGAGCTAGGTCTTACAGCAGATCTGCTTTTAGCTTTGTAAGAACTCTCCACAATGATCTCCATAGTGGCCACACTGGTTTGTAAAGCCAACAGCAATCAGGGTTCCTCCTCCTGGAGTCTCGTCAGTACTTGTCACGGGACCTCAGTCATTCTGACGGAGGTGAAAGGAAATCTCAAAATAGCTTATTTTATATTTCCTGATTGCTAAGGATGTTGATCCTAGCGCTGAATCTTTAGACTTGAGTAAATGACCTGAAGCAATCACAGAAGCCAGAAAAGCAGAAAAGGATGATGAAAGAATAGGGAGGGGGGGGGAGGGAGGTACTGCGTGCATGCGTGTGTGCATCCTCTATACGTGATGGGAGGAAGGAGTGCAATAGAGAGCGAGAGGGAAGAAGGAAATAACACTACGAATGTTAAGAAACACCATAAGAAAACATTATTTTATGAGCTAACTTAAAAGCACACATGGAAATAGCTTACATGGAGTTATACCACACAGGGCGACAATGCCCCCCAAGAACCACAGACTTTCTAACAAAAACCCCAGCGTCAGGCATGGGAAAGCTCCCTTTGAGGTGTTGTCAGAGGATTCCAATAAACTCCAAGCAATAGATTCTACTACCATTCCCTTTGCTTGCCTGCAAACCTGAAGGAAAGACCCTACTCTTAAGGACAGCACACACTTCAGACTCAGCATGTGGGGTAACCAAGCAGAGCTAGGATGAAAGCCTCCTTGTAATCCTCATAGTATCCAAAAGCGCTATGCAAGCTGCCAAGGGAGAAGAGCAACCAGCAGTCCTAAAGTAGTCCATACTTGTATAACCTATAAATTACAATGACAGGACTGGCAGGATATCCCCAATAATTACAACAGTGTCAGACTATTACCTTGGAGGCTACAAACAACTGCCTGATTGGATCTAAAGCAATTCCACAGGAGGGATTCCATGTCCAATACTATAAACCTAGCCAGATAACTGCGGCTAACTATCTTAGACAAGAACCTTCTAATGCCATTCCCTTAAGTATGTGTCCTTAGGCCAAAATCATTGTCCTGTCATATATCCAATAGGCCTTTCTGTTTGCTGACTGGTGAAGTACAAAACTCAGAAGAAATGTTATGTAGATTTAATGCCCATTGCTCTCTTCTATAGCTCTTGGAGCTATATTCCTTTCATCTAGGATTCTGTGATATACATTTAAGAAAAATTAAGCTTATCTCTTACTACAGGTAAACAGTACTTCTTTCTGTCTTCCTTTCTTTCAGGGCACTGAGGGGAGGTCAAGACGGGGTTTTTCTGTGTAGCCCTGACTATCTTGGAACTCACTCTGTATGTAGATCAGGCTGGCCTCGAACTCACGACATCTACTTGTCTCTGTCTCTTGAGTACTGGGACTAAAGCCATGCACTGCCATGCTTGGCTTAGATTAGCAGTACTTACTGCAAATATCTGGTGAAGAAAAGTGTTTGATTTCACAATACTTCTGTATTTGAGAATTTTTGCATAGACAACAAATTGAGTTGTCTAAGAATTCAAAATAATCGAAAATCGAATTTTTTGGGTTGCCAACACTACAGGTTTTGGATATCTAGATTAGGAATGTTCCAGCTAAAATGGTAAGAAAGAACTGATTACTGATGTAAAAGTTTTGTTCCCCTACACCCAAAATTGCAAATTAGTCCTCCATAGCTTAACTACTCCCCAGTTATTAAACTGTCAGGTCTCAAAGCCTCTTTAACTGAGACTTGGTTTATAAATAACAAAGAGACTGAGAAGTGACATTTGGGGGGGAAACAACGGTAGAAAATAGCCATCTATTACTTAATGATAAACAAATGGATAGAATAACTAGGATAGTAAAGGAATGATAAGGAAATAACTATAATCTGAAGAAAAGTGTGTAAAAAGCTTGATTTTAAAAAATAATACCAGCAGACTGACTCTCAGTTCCCTGCGAAGTCTAGAACAGATCCTTATAGGAAAGGTGAGTAAATGCTGGTAGGCTGGCAAGACCATGAGCACGCTAAGCTGGACAATCTGTGGACTTCTGAAAGACAAACAGGGAGTTGCTTTAAGGGATCGTTTAGGATAAGATTCAGAAACACAGGCTAAGCTTAGTAAGTTCATCTGTCACTGGGGAGAGTGGTCTCAAACACTTACCTACCTGCTTTTGTCTTTGGTACATTTTCATGTATCTCAGACAAAAATCAAATACATATGTATAATCAAATGCATTAAGCACTATATATCAGACATTTAAAATAATTTATTTTGGGGTGCACATGGTGTGGAGTCAGTTCTCTCCTTCCACTGCTTGTGTCCTACAACAGGCATGCCACTTCCTGAGTCATCTCACTGGCCTATGGCATTTAAAAATTATTTAAAATACACTTTAACTTAAAAGTTTCACATTGAACACATGCCTCCATGCCCTCACTTCGTGTTAACTCCCTTTGTTCTCCAGGTTCACTTCTACTACCATGTCATATGATACTCAAATTTTATAGAGGTATTTTAAAGCTAGGAATCACAAATGAGACAAACCATGGCATTTATCTTTCTGGAGTGGCTTACCTCATTTAATATGATTACCACTAGTTGCATCCAATTTCCTGCAAGAAACATAACTGTTTTTTTTTTTTAAGGCTGAAAAACTTTCACTGTATATACAATGCCACATTTTCTTTATCCATTCCTTTGATGTTGGACACCTAGGTTTGTTACCTAACTCTGCTAAGGCGAAAAGTGCTTCCATAGCCAGTGATGTGATAGTATCCCCATGATGAGCTGACTTGGAGTCTGCTGATAAAAAGCTAAGGAAGGTAGAAATGGGTCATATGGTGGATCTATTCATTTATGAAAAAAATCCGTGCTGATGTCCTCGCGCCGAGGCTAGTTTACATTTCTCGCAACGATACAGATGGTTTCACTTTTGTCCACACCATGGTCAGCATTTGTTGTTACTGAATTACTGCTATTCTGACTTGAATAGGATGAAATCTCAATGTACTTTCAATTTTCTCTTTTTTGGGCAGTAACATTAACCATTTTTTCATATTATTTTCCTTCCTCCATGTGTGTGTAGGGGGGCATGCCATGCTGTGTGGATTGTTTACTGAATGCTTTTCTTCATGTTTTTCCAAACCTATGCCATACCAGTGTTCTTGGCTGCTCAATGTGTGAGGTAATACAGAGACTGTTTTAAGACGCTCAGCTTATGATAATCTGTGGAGGTCAGAGGACACACTGTGAAGTCAGCTCTTTGCTTCCACCTTTACATGTGTTCTGGGGTTCAAACTCAGGCCACCAAACTTAAGTATCCTTTTCCTGCTGAGTTATCCCACTGGCCTCAAATACTCACTGCCCATTCAATGCCATGTTTGAACACCTGTTCATTGACTGGGTTGTTTAGTGTCCTCTGCACAGTCTAGCTAACAATCCCGACAGATGTGAAGCTGGCAGACTTTGTCTCCCATAAGTTGTCTCTTCACTAGACTGACATTTCCTTTTCCATATTCATGAAGTTCTCTGTGTGATGACTGTTAGCCTTATTTCCTGAGCTACTGAATCCCATTAAGAGTCCTTGTCCATGTCTGTAGCTTGAAGTATTTCATCTCTGAGTTTCAGAGTTTCATGTCTTAGATTAAGGTAATTTTGATCCATTGGAGTTGGATTTTTGTGCAGGGTCAGAGATAGGAATCTCATTTCATTCTTTACATGTGAATATTCAGTTATCTCTCACAATTTTTTGGCTTCTTTGTCAAAATCAAGAAGCTGTTTGGATTAGTTAAATTATTATTATTATTACTATTTTATTATCATTGTGTGTGTATGCTTGCATGGTGGTGGTGGGTATGTGTGGTATCCACATGTGTGGGGTCAGAGGACAAGTTAGTAGGGTTGATTCTCTTCTACTTTTATGCAGATTCTGAGAATTGAACTTCTGATTCCATTTTTGCATACGCAATAGTCTTACCCACTACACCATCTCACAGGCCCAGCTGTGTGGGTTTGTATCTCAGTCTTCTATGCTAGTGCCATGCCATTTTGGTTACTATTATGCCAAACTTTTTATTTATTTTTATCTATTATTTCTTTTAATTCTAACAACAACTCTGAGGTATGGGATTTAATCTCCATTTTATGATATGGAAACTGCATCATAATAAAGGTTCACAAAAGTTGCTCAGGATCATATTTACCTTGTAGTATAGTTAGAATTTGAATTTTGGTTTGGATTAAATTCAAAACTCATCCATATTCTCAATTATCCTTCACTCTTAGAAAAACCAACAAATTATACTGAGTCTCACAACAAGAAAAAAGTGAAAACAATTCATAGACTACTGTTCTTATTAAGCTTATACTCTAGTGGGAGAGCTAGAGAATAACCATTAAAATGTCTGTAAGTAATGGCTTAAAATAGAAATGAGAGTGCAATCAAAGAAAATGCTGGATAGGAAGGCCTTTTCTAGACAGGTTTCTGAGATCTTTCTGAACAGGGAACATTTAAGATGAGACAGTAAGTATAGAGAAACAGGATTATTTGTCTTTTGATGGCTTCTGTCTTCTGAAGTGACTGGGATGGGGAGTGGCGCACAGTGTAATGTGTTTAGTTAATGAAGAATATGAATACATATCTGACCCAGGTGAATGAAATCTTGGTGTGTAGACAATATAGCTAAAAGAAGACTACTTTAGGTCAGGTGTGCTGTGCACACCTTAGATCTCAGCACTCAGGAGGCAGAGGCAGTTGAACTTCTCTGATTTGAACAAGACCAGCCAGTATACATAGTAAGCTTCACGGACAGCTGGGACTACCTAGTGAAACCCTGTCTTAAATTAAAAAACAAAACACTAATTTAGTGCTGAGAATATGCCAAGGAAAGGAAAACAATCTACTCAGGATTCTCTAAATTGTGACTACAGACTGAGCCAAGGCAGATGAGAACAGTAGGTCGCTTTTTAAAAAGTAAACAATAACAATTTATCATTTTTTCTGGCATTCTAATGCTAACAATTTCAGAAATATAGGCATGTGTTTGAGGAAAGGAAACAAAACTTGTTCCATAAATGAGTTACCTAAGCATATTCAAGAACATTAAAACTTTTCCATGGATAAGGGTACTATTTGGTAATTTAGGTCATTAAAATTGTTATTCATTAATATTTGTCTATGCAGACTGACAAGCAAATGCTGCACAAAGCATCAGAGAAACCAATTTTCACATAATTTTATATGGTTGAATTAACATGATTCTTTTATAACTTTGGTTGGCTTATTATCAGCATTTATGGAAAAGGTGACATGTGCTACTGATTTAAATGATATAGAACCTTTGATTAGTAAAAATCCTTCAGAAACAACTATAAATAAGAGTTGACTAATAATAATGCCAGGTATGGTGGCACATGCTTTTAATGTCAGCGCTCGGGAGGCAGAGGCAGGCGGATCTCTGTGAGTTCCATGTCTACCTGGTAATCTATATAGCAACTTCCTAACCCATAAAGGCTACATAGTAAGACCCTGTCTGGAAGGGGCACAGTCTGCCTCAACTGAAACGTGTGGCTTTGTTGACTCTCCATGGATGGCCTTACCCTTACTGAGTAGTGGATGGGAGTGGGTTGCAGGGAGGTGGTAGAGAGCAGGCGAAAGGAAGGGAGAGGGAACTGTGGTTGGTATGTAAAATGAATTACTACTACTACTACTACTACTAATAATAATAATAATAATAAAGGCTTCATGGATGTAGCCTCTCTGACATTTCTAAAGGAAAATTTCACATTCCTCTGGCTCTTACAATCATTTGCAACCTCTTTTTAAAAGATCCTTGAACCTTAAGTGCAGGAAGTATGTAGCAGACAGAGCAGCTTAGAACTGAGAACCAAATAACTTTTGTTTTTTGCATTTTGATTAGTAGTGATTACACCAGCAGGCATACTAACATGGAAGGGGGAAAGTTCATGGGGCCTCAACCATAGACAAAGAACTACAAGCAACTCAAGAAATGTTGAGCAGCCCTCAATTGGTTATATAATATCAATGGTCAGCCCTGAGATCATATTCACATAGAGAACATAGGGAACACGAGCAAGCTGTATGTATGTATTCAGTGTATGTGTGCGTGCGTGTGTGCACATGTAACAATAATTAAAGAAAAGAGATCCTGAATTAGAGAAAGAACAGTGGAAGGTGGAAAGGAAGGAGAAGATCATGTAAATATAATTTCAAGAATAATAAAATCATTAAAAATAAATTTAACAACAACAAAATGATTAACAATGACAGAGAAGTTATGAAAAGAATTTATACCTTTTCAACTTCAAACAAGACGGAAAGCAAAGAACATGATGGAATATATGTTTTTCAAATATTTAATTTTAAATATCTTTTAGAATTTGTTCTAGTTGGCGATTCATGTTTCTGAAATAAACACTGAGTCAAGTAACTGATAGAAATATTTTATGACACTATATATCCTAAAATATAGGAAAGTGAGCCACTGGTGGTGAGTACTTACATACAACTACACATAAGTACACTAGAAGTAGTCAGAGAATCAGAAAAAGATTTAGCCACAGATCACAAAGGTGCCAAGACTTGGTGTTACACTCAGAGTTCATGTATCTTGAAAAGATGAAGATGCTTTCAATTCTGTACATCTAAATCATTCAAAGCACATAGTACTTCAGAGAAAGCACACAGAACAACTTGGTTGCATGATAAAAAAGGATTTGATGCAAAATATAAACTTACAGTGATATGCCTTCATACTAGAATTTCAATAGTATTACTTCTGTACTTCTTTCTAGCTGATATTCTCATACAGACTGCCCACTAACAACTAGGAGTTAAATGCACACTCCCTGGATAATATAATTAGATCAATATGGAGGAAAGATGGGCTTTCCTACAACAATTGTTTTTAGTCCAGTACAATCATGTACCATTAGGCAGTTGTAACTGCAGGACTAGGAAGTAGTGTGGGAAGTACTGAAACTGGAATTAGGAACAATTTATAAACGGGTAGTTTTAAATTATTTCAAAGGATATTTTAAAAGCTAATAAATTTTTATAGATTAAAGAATGAATTACACATGGGTTAACCATCATCTGCATAGAGACTGGCTTACTCTAATAATAGCACAAGGCCATCACCTTTCACCCATTGCCCCTGTCCCTTCCTTTCAGTACTATTAGGAAAATACTCACAACAAGTGCACTCCTGGGCAATGTTGAGCAGTAATTATGACTTGCTGACAAAGAGATATGAACAATTACAGAGCCCATTTTGAAACCCTACACTAATAAAGTCATTAGATGCTGCCCTTGCCATGATCCTTCTAAAAGCTTCTGAAGTTACAAGAACACACGGCATTGTTTGCAGGGACAATTGCTGCTGGCAGAACGCAAACCTTGAGTTAAACCATGCTGCAAATTGATCTTGACATTCTGTTAAGACCGCCACTAAAAATCAAAAGCAGAGGAGAAAAGGAGAAAATGAGTGGGCAGGATGTAATCATGGAACAGGAGGGGTTCCTCCTCACCTTCTCTCCTCCCTCTTCACAAAACAAACCAGGGAGAAAATGACAAACTCTCCTGGTGTTTTGGAACCTTTATTTTAAAGCATTAATTAAGCCCCTGACCTGGGATGTTTAGGATGGCAATACACTTCCTTTAAAGGTACTGGAAGGAAAATGTTGCACAAAGGCAATAATGCTGTTTAGGAAAAATTATATGGAAGTCCGGCATGCGGTCTCTCTGGAAGTCTTAGTACCCAGACCACAACACATTCATCTGTTTTATCAGACAACTCTGCAGAATGCTTATTTGCTCCTAGGGTAGCAGCTGGGAATTAACACTCCTCTTGTCTCTCATGCAGTCCTCGCACCTGGGCCGTGTTTGCTGGATTAGATGGGAGTACAGAGTTAGAGTAACAGCGTCACTTAGGCTTCAGCCAGGCATGGGCCACTGAGGAGAAGCCACTGTGAATATGACTGATTACTGAGATGGAAAATACAGAGGAAGACAACCCACTGATGATGAGTGCTTTAAGTCAATTAACTCTTGCCAAGATTAAGTAATGTGGAAAACTATCACCTGAGTATTAAGGCTAACAAGTACCTGTCATCCTAACAGCGGAAGTTTGCATGAACTTGAAATAACAAACCCAGGGGCAGAAGTTCAAAAGCTAATATCCCCAGGCAATGGAATCATGTCTGTGAACACTTGTATTAACTGTGCATACGAAATTTAATACATAGCTGTGTGTGTTACATGCAATCTGTAAAACGTAGGCACTATCAGACATTCCTAGGTAACTTTTTGTAGTTACTTTCAACACTCTTAAGAAAATACTGTACAATGCCTGATTTACCCCTTTGTGCAAAAACATTAGAAAAACTTACACAAGCAATTTTTCAATATTCATAGCTGTCAGACTATTTAATTGGTACTACACTAGTCAAGCTCAGTGTTTAATTTCAGTTTGCTACAATGAGAATTTGTATACCACCATCTACACTTGCATTCTGAGTACTGATAAAAACAAGAGATACCCATTAACAGACACAGATTCCTGGTTAATACTGTGCATTGCGTATGCCATAGTTGTGATGTGATCTTCCTTAATGAGGCAACTTCAGTCTAGCACCTACTCAAAGTAGATATCCTTCATGTTACTGTCCCCATGTACCAAATAAGTATTCAAGCAGATTTAACAGAAGCAAGGAAAACTAATACTTACTGTGCTGGTGCTTTATAAAGCATTATTTATGGTAATTGGAGAGTGCTCAAATGAAGTGTACTTGGGCCAACTAGACTATAACAACACTACAGACTTTTCTAACTAAGAAAGCATATTTAAATTCAAGAGCCCTTGCAATTATAACCAACATTATCAGATGAAATTAAATACAGGTATTTATTTGCTAAATACTTACTGAATTTCTCTCAAAATTTTAAAAAGTGCTTTGCTTAAAAATACAAGCTTTCCTAGGAGATCACCTTCAATACAGGAGAAGGCAGATAATAATCAATAACACTAAAGTTTGGTGTCTCAGTTTAGATTTGGAATGTCCCATGGTCAATACAGAATTTATCCCAATTACAATTTTGTACAATTACTACAATTTTATATTGACATAGATTGCTCTACCTACATATTCAACTTAGGCAGTTATCTGAATCACTTTAGACTTGAAAATCCAATCAACACAAAAGATTTTAGAAAATGTTTAATAATTCATTTCTTGGCTAGATGTGGTGCTGTGTACTTAAAATCCCAGTACCCAAAAGGCAAGGGATAGAAAAATCAGGAAATTTAATTTATATTAGTATGTGGCACTCATATTTGAAAAAAAAAAACCAAAAAACAAAGTATTCAGAAATAACCTTCACTTGTCTTCTATATAATCTAAGGTTCAGAGTAAATTGTGACTAGAGGACTGACCTTGACCTTCTATGGAACTTAATTATAATATTTAAGTAAGAAAGTATTTAATCTGCAAGTTCATTCTCCTCCTGGACATCAATATCAAGAAGTGTAACATTGATTATAGTCCCAGAAGTCACTGCAGGATTTGTCTAAACAGGAAAGCTAGACACGAGACCAGAAAAAACTACTACGAATCTATTTGCAAATATTCTCTATCTATTATGAAGAGATCACATAGGACTGGCTTCAGGTGGTAGCATGCTTGGCAAGAGTGTCTGAAGCTCTGGATTCAACCCCCAGCACGACACACTGAGTTTGGGGACAGCCTGCTTTAAGTAAGGTAGAAGTCAAGTAAGCAGGAAGAGAAGGAAGGGAGGGAGGGAGGGAGGGAGGGAGGGAGGGAGGGAGGAAGGAAGGAAGGAAGGAAGGAAGGAAGGAAGGAAGGAAGGAAGGAAGGAGAAAGGAAGACTGACAGGTGCATATGCAAATATAAATCTCAAAAGGAAACATATAGCAGGAATCTCACTTCATGGGGAAATCCTTTGTCTTTGGGTATGTTAATGTCTTAATTCAGATCTCTAGTAATACACAACTGATGCCCTAACCCCTTTTAAAATGTAGCCCGGTGGCCAATAAATAATAGTACAAGCAGTATTTAACTGAATTGAGAATGCAAGTTAGGCAATTTGGCAGTCAAAGTTAAAAGAATCAAATGACTGATGCAATCATTTTTCCTGATAAACATCTTTGGATAAATGTGATATAAAATATCCAAGAAGGCTCATGCAGCAGGAAATTCAATTAAACTATTTTCTTTAAATGAATCTATGATAGGTAATAAGAAATCTGTGGCAATAAATCAACCTAATTACCTTACAGTTTTATAGATTTAAAGAAATCCAATTTTACTGTTTGTGAGAAATGCTATTTTAATGAACTTTAATCTAGTATTTATAAAATATGTATTTTCCTATTTGCTTTAGCAGTAATGATGGGACTGTTCATCAACTGTAGCTACAACAGTCTATTCAGTACTTCATATAGAGGAACAGAACACCTACATTGAACATTCATTTGAATATGTAATATGAACAGAAATAGCTTTTTGAAAAAATACAATAATTATCTTAAATTGCACAAATTATTCATTCTTTTTCATTGCAATGTCCCACTTGTAGTTTCTATCAATTTTTATTAAGCTGAATTTCTACATGTTTCTATGTTCAGTCTTTAGTATCATTTTTTACTTTCATCACAATAATAGACACCGTATTTTTTAAAATGTGGATTAAAACTGCCTATCATACTTCATAGTCAGTTCTGCAATTCACTGTGAAATAGTTAAACAGAGCCTTTATTTATTTTTTTTAAGTGTCATAAGGAGTTAATAGGACACAGCTGTACTAGCTCTTTCTAATAAGCAGCTTCTGTCGCTTTGGTCACCACAGGTGTCTCTGTAACCTGCAAACTCTTATTACTAGTGTATCAAAGTTGTGCTACTTAACAGGCTTCTTTAGTAAAACATAACAAAGCAATTACATGGCTGTTGATTGCTAGTCATAAAAAAAACCCTCAAACACTGTTTTTCAAAAGAAACTACACTGCAATTTTTTGTCATTGTAAAATAAAAGGAACTAAAGAATTAAATGGAGGATAGAACAAAATGACAGCAGGTAGCCAGCTGAACTTAGCCACTACAGATGGTTCAGAAATAGTGTTTCCTTCTCCACCAAGCTGTGGATAAAAGAAAAGGAGGAGATTCCTTACTGCCAGTGAATGGCAAAAGATTTAGCCAAGTCTTCAATCTATGTATTTTGCCTCATGAAAGACCTTCGATGCTGCATTTTTATCTGTTTTTGGCACTGCTTTTCATCACCTTTAACTGAGTGTGAATAATAATCTGATTTAATTTAAACAAATACAGGTGCTAAAGGTTCTTTATTTATGTATAACAGGGAACATTTCCAAGGCAGAATCAAGTCATCCTAGGAAATTCCCTAACCATTTGCTTAAAGAAATGAAGTATTAGGTGAAGAAATTGCTCCACCACTCGTATGCCTCATGATTACGGAGAGAATCATCTTTCTTTTCAGATTCAGATTACATAAAATTAAGTCTGAATAATGACCAAACCTTCAGCCAGCCATAAAATAATAAAAAGACAAATCAAATTATTTCTAATTGTTCTACAATTGCTTGTTAAGTAACCATGATAGGTTTGCACTGAAGTGAATTTATTTAATTTTCCTCTCTGTTTAAAAGTCTGCGATTCTGACTGTGTTAACACATCCAAAGTAGCATGATGGAATGTTATGGCCACATGTGTAATTAAACATGATGAAAATGTATTTCAGAAAGGATACTGCAAGAGGCAGATAATGAAGAATTACTTATTACAGATATCATGATCAGCAAACTCTGTTTTATGCTGACAACTAGGAAAGGCTTTTTTTCCTCCTATGGAGAATATAGATGTCCTGCTGGCCATGTGCAAAAGAATGTGTGCAATAAAGCGATTAGATCAATTAGTATATGCTAGAGTAAAGCTATTACCAACTTCACTGAAGTAGTCCAGAATGTCCTGCCTTCTTCACTGATGTTTTTTTAAATAATCTTATCACTAAGATAACTATTAGATTTGCTTTGCTTTTTATGAACATAATAAAAAAACAGATTTTCTTTAGATCATCAACAACGTAGAGAAACGTACTCTGCCTTATTGTAGATAGAAGACAAAAATAAATTTTTGTGAGTTTTATTTTTATTTATTTTTTTAGTTTTTCGAGACAGGGCAAAATCCTTTTTTAAAATTTTCCTGTTACTTTTTAATTTAAGAAGGGTTTTATAAGTGAAAGTATATTTTCACATTTGTAATAACTACATGTTTTAGCTATAATAGATTTTATCTAACAAAGTAAAATTAAAGAGAATTTAATGCCAAGGCTATAAAACATTCACAATGAAAATAAGTCAAATGCACCGAGGACTTACTATTTTTGTTTTTTAAATAAAAGCTCAACTTATAACTTGTGAAAAATATTATTACCTTGCTCTGTTGGCGTCCTTTGTCAGATCCCAAGCCCAGGTTATGAAATTTTGACTCAGATAAGAAACAATGGATTCAGCACAGAGCATTTGTGAGCAGAACACGTTGGTTAGTACACTTTCGTCATGGTGGAGGTAGATAGCAAGAAGCTTTCTCTGAAAAACAGGACAAAAGATCAATCAGTTAAAATATCCACTAAAATAAGATTTCTTGAATTCAAGAGGCTCAAACAATGCATATGAACAGTAAAGTCAAAACTAAATGCTATCCCCTAAAAGAGCACCTTATCGTCAGAATTTTCAGAACAACTACAAGCATTAATCCATTTTTTTCTTATACTCTAAAGAGATTAGAATGATTGTATATAATTTCAGAGACCATAATCTTGGGTTTATATTAACATGTGCAAGCCTAATTTGACCAGAAATTGCCACAGAACTGTACTTTAAAAAATGGACTTAACATTCTTCACATTTAGTGTACACTGTATTAACTCTAAACTACTCACTAAGATAGCAAAATCTCTGAAAAGTGTTTTACTTGGAAAAAGTCTAAACTGGATTTTTATTTTAATTAAACTGATAATCTGAAACTTATTGCATGTGCCTCCACTAAAGTCCTTATTTAAGAGTGTGTAACATTTAATTGTCATTTGAGAAAATGACAGAGAAGCAGAAGAAATGAACCTGCTTTCTTAAAAGGGTCTCATATAGCAGCTGGACCGTCAATAAAACACCCGAAACTAAACAGTAAAAAGTAAAGCATGCTAACATCAATAACAGCAACCAAAGGACCTGAGTATTTGTTCAGTAACTCCTTAGTAACTACCTTATAGAGCAGCTAATCTCAAGAACTACCACAACTATCAAGGAAAGGAAAGATAACATTTATGACAGGGAATACATATAATAAGGAAGACATTCATAAGGAAATAAACTTTTGGGTGAAATTCTGCCAAAAAAAGATTTCAAAGAAGCTTGGGACTCTTTCTTTTCCTATTAAATTAGGATGTAATGATAGTAAATGAGAATGTGCTGTTTGGAATTCTCTACAAAAGGAAGCCTCTAAACGTAAGGCTCAGGATGGAGAAAGGCTAACAAAGTCTGATGCTTGGAACAAAATTGATTAAAAACCCAGATTATAAAAGTAATAGAAAAGTAATCATGAAAATCAAAGCAAAATTTTGTGCCTAGTGAAAATAACTAGAGTAGATAAATAGAGTAAGATCCCAAAATCATCTATTGTATGAAGAATACACTCTTACTTTTGCAACTGTTATTTATACAAATCTCTGGAGTGTATCTGTAAAGTGGGTATTCATAACCTTATTAGCATATGAGGGAAATCAAGTTAGAACTGACTTATCTGAACTTCCAGCTAGTCAATAAGAAATTCAGCTAGGATGGGAACCTAGATTGTCTTAATCCAAGTCTAGTGCTCTTTCTACTACTAGAGGAGTAGCAGGAAGTTGGGCACATTCTGTAATCAAGAGCCATGTGGGGGCACTCATTAATACAGAGAAGGCTGAATGCACGTGAGGTACGTGAGCGGAGTCTGAGACAGCATGCAACTGGAATGAGGACAGGACTCCTGGCTATAAATGGCTTGGCTGATCCCATCATGATTCTAGGTGTTAATTCGTTTATTCTTTCATTCAATAAGCAATTGCTGAAATTTCCATTATATCAAACCAAGCAGGAAAAAATAGACAATAAATGATCAACAGGAAAGACTAAGGGATTCTTCACCCTTGTAAAGGACTACAGATAACAGTCCCAGGGCTTCTAGGAAGGTTGTAATCAGACACATTGTTGGAGAGATACTTATCAGGCAAATTCCACTTATCCTTAAAGGCTCAAGGCAAATGTTTCTATGAAACCCTCCTTAATTCCCTCAGTCTTAAAAGCTTCCTTTTCTGGCTGGCTTCTAGCTCTTCCCATTAGTATTATAAATGTTTACAAGTTTCCCCTATAGACAAAGTCTCTCAAGGGCCAGGACTGAGTCTTCTTTGCAACCTTAGACTAAGCATAGGTCCCAGTCTGTTAGATGAAATGAACTCAATAGTGATCTTAACAACAGCCCTCTGGCAAAAAAGACACCAAATGTCAGAGATAAATGCTAAATCTGTTTTTTATTAAGTGAATCAAGAATACTTGGCTTTACAGATAGAAAGGTGAACCTGGCTGCATTAACAAATTTAGGGCTACTCTTCTTAGCTTTCTAGTTGGATAGACAGAGGGATGTCAACCTCTAATTCTTCTTGTTTATATCTCAGCAGCTACATTTAATGAGAGTGGGGACAAGAGAGCTGTCCACTTTTAAAATCAACAAATTTCTAATCAAACAATAGAAATAGCTAAATCTTTAAAATGCTTATTTCTCTCAAGAATACTGCAAGGGAACATTTGGACTTTGGGAAAGAGATTAGTGATTTGCATTGCTATCTCACTGATTTAATTTAAATGCTCTCCCAAATCAAATACATATGCGCCCAAGAGGTTACTAAGACACCCAACATGCAGAGTTCCCTATAAGTGCAGCTGATAGTGTTGACTGAAACTAAACTTGGAAATCCAGGGCACAAATGCACAATATCAAGCAATAAAAAAAGCATCTCTTTGGCAATATTTAATTTTAAAAAGAAGAAAGAGGCAGGCAGAGACCAGGCACTGTCTGTTTTGGAGGATCAGGCATTCTGCATTTCAAAGCATGGGTCCCTGCAATATCCAGGTTACTGTGCTAGAATCTCGACTATTATATCGCAGTTGTGAGAGGGAGGGCAAAGATGTGTTTACTCAGTGATTAGGCCCTTAGAATAAGCCTCCAGCTCCTAGAGAGACAGCTCACCACTTATTCATTTGGGCCAATTCACAAAGCCTAGGAAGATTAAACATCCATGCTGAGAAGACAAGCGAATGCAGACGGTGAAAAAGAAATAAAAATTCTTTAAAAACTCTGAGATGACTTCATTATTTTTCCACAAGGAAACTTTAGGAAAGTGTTTAGTTAGAGAAAACCCACATTGACCTCTCTCTAAACCCTTAATCTTTCCTTTGTGGTGGCGCTGCTTTGTGGAAAGCCACTGGCTCGCTGTGCTCCTCTTTTCACTGGAAGCTGAGAGAAAAAAGGCTCTGGAGAAACAGTTTTCGTTCCAGGGACACAAACCCCTGACACTGTTAAACACAAGATGCCAGGAAAACACACTTTAAAATTCCCACTTTAAGTGGAATGTGAGAACGATGATTAAAAAGAGTAGCCACAGAGAATCTTCGGGCCAGGGCACTCCCAGAGCAGCCTTAAAAGAGGAAGCTGAACAATCACAGCTTTGCTCCTCTTACATGGTAAAATTTCAATGCAAACTTTTGATTTCCTGCTACAATGACAATAAGTAAGAAGAACCTACTCTTAATGTGGGACATAAAAATCAGATCAAATTATAGGCCAAGATAAACTACAGGCTCAGACTTCTGATTCTCCTGCTGAGCTTAATTGAGCACAGGTCCAAACAGAGAGAACTGAGTTTAGCAAATCAACCAATTTAAGAGAGAAGGAACTGCAATGTATTCAGAAAATACATTTGTGAAGAAAGGGCATCTGGTACACAGAAAAAGCCTTAAAAAGGTTGCATCCTTCCACTGACTATAACCTGTTTTTCCCTTAGCCCATTCATAATTTGGCCCAATAACATTTATAGAGTGCCAAGTGTTAGACACCGAGAATATAAAATGCATACCACAAAATTCCCCTGCCTTACAGAATTGGGAGAAGAGAGGACATATGGGTGAGATAAACATGCAACTGTACTGTGTTAAACCTTGACTATCAATTTGTGGTCTGTTTTGGTAACAGTGTAAGGAAGTCTCCAAGGCTTAAAAGAGCAGAACATTCTGGTCTAATCCTAGCTCTGTCTCCTAGCAGCCTTCTGACCATAAGTACTTATTTACTGTACTGGGTCCGTAGAATCTACTAAATAAGAAGGTACTGTTATGATAAAGATTTCAGAACTATCAATACAATATTTAAAGAAATTCCTCGGAACATGATAGCCATGAAAACTGTCTATAGATTAAGCAGCTTTTTGGAGTTTTCCTTCTGGCAATAGAATCTGGGATACTAATTGTGCCTTCAGTGTCAAGCATCTTCAAATCTAGAAACTAAGGGATTAGGCTGATGCTCAGAAATTACCCAGCCAACAGTAACCTATATGACTTGACCATGGTCTACAGTGGCTACCAAATTTTAACACTTAGTGTCACAGAACTACAGAACCTTAGCGTGAAAAGAAGAAGAAGTTGGGATGTGGTTCATCTGTAGACTGTTTTTTCCCCATGTCTGGAGTTCTGAGTTCAATCCTGAGTACTGCATAAACCAGGTATGGTGCTGCAGGTCTGTAATCCTAACACTTAGAAAGTAGGGACAAGAGGATTAAGAGGTAGAAGTCAAAATGATCCTCAACTACATATCAAGCACAAGGCCAGGCTGAGTTATGAGACCGTGACTTAAGAAGAAAATGAGAAGTAGCAAGCTATATCTGAAAAGGCAGAAGAGAGCAGACATTCAGGAAGAGGAGGAATACGCTAATAGACTACTTGAAGAGCTTGTTTTCAAGTAGCATAGCACACATAATCTGTGTTCTCTCAGTGATGTTAATGCTGATATGGCAAATATATGGAGAGATATTGGCTTTTTTCCAGTGTAGGAAATTAAAGCGTAAAATAATTTTCTTTGTGGAACGTGGTATCTGAATTTGTTTCCCCCCAGTTTCCGAATTATTATTATTACTCTCATGAGCTCTTTTAAGTTGAGTAGTAATTTACTGACATAACTGATAGAATAAAACATCTGCTTATATCTTCATTACACCAAATAATTTAATATTGCTATACTATTATCCAAAATAGAATACATATTCAAAATTTATCAATTATTTCCAAAATGTTCTTTTGTAGGTGTCTTATTTTAGTACTTGACTTCCTAATTACTTAATATATCTCCTTACTTTGTGTGTGTGTGTGCCTACGAGGTGTTCATGTTCTACTGCCTTAAGTGGAGGCTAGAGGACAACTCTCGGGAGTCAGTTCTTTCCTTCCACTTAATTGATTCAAAGGCTTAATTCAGCTTGTGATTGAAGCCTATATAAAAGTGCTCACTGAGCACCACTTTCTCATATTTCGAGACAGCTTCATGTAGGTCAGGTCAGCCTTGAACTTGCTACATAGTGGAGGATGATCTTGAAGGCATGATTCTCTTACCAAGAGTACTTGGATTAAAACTGTGTGCCACTAGCCCAAACCACAGTGGTATTCTTGTATGTGGATGCTCACAGGCCTAATTGTGAGTTAGGTTGTAGAATATATGCAGTTCTTAAACACACATAAACAAAGTAATGAGATAAACTGACCCAATACTAATTAAGTACACGGTAAAAGCAGGGGAAAGGTAACAAGGAGTCAAATTGGATTCAAATTCCTGCTTCGCTACTTCCCAGCTGTGTGGATCTTAGAAAAACTATCTTTTCTCTTTTAGATGTCATATCTCTAAAGTCCCGACATCCACTACTTCCCCTCTATTAATGGTGAGGAAGTGTAGTGCACAAGGGAAACAGGGTTCACTTCAGCTTGCAGTTCTAGAGAATACATAGAGTTCCTCATGTGGGAAGACAGGGCAGCAGGAAACAATCATCTACTACCAGAAAACTGAAGAATATTCATGCTCAGCTCACTTTCTCCACTTCTTCAGTCCAGGACCTTAGCCCGCAGAAGTGCCAGGGGTTCTTCCTCAAAACCAAATCTAAATAACACCTCATAGGTATGCCAAGAAGCTGTGTCTTAGGTGACTCTAGACAGCAATGGCATAGACCACCTATCAGAGTACATAATCTAGCAAATCAATGGCTATGAGGGCAACTGAGTAGTTTAAACCATAAACATCAGACTAGCTGCTATATCACAATGGTGACACTTGAGCTGAAACTATGAAAGCTGACATTTAAAAGTGGGTCAAGAAGAAAAATGGAACAAAAATTAAAAGAAAAATCAAAGAAGAAATTTGACAAATTACTATTGGTGCCAAATCCCAGAACTCTTAGGTAGTTTTTTTTTTTAGTCATATTCAATTATTTATTCATCAAGTATTTTTTGGAAACTTATATGCTCTGTTTTGATTTGGGTATTAATGACAACAATTTAAACCCTCTCATAGAGCTTACATTTTATTATTATTCACATATTTTAATATTAAAGTATAATTAAATCATTTTCTCCCTTCACTTTCCTTCCTCAAGCTCCTCCCAAATTCCTTCCCTCCAACTCTGACAATCAGCTAGGCATGGTGGTGAAGGGCTATAAACCCAACACTTGGGATTTGAAGGGAGGAGGACTAGAGTTCAAAGCCAGCCCCAACTATACAGCAAGTTTATGGTCAGCCTCAGCTACATGAAACCCTGTCACAAAAAGCCAACAAACAACCATGCAAGCAAGTACATAAAGAATAAAGAGCCATGGGCAGATCGTATTATGAAACAGATTTCCTTGCTTAATTTTCAAAGATAATTTTAAAGATGATTTCAGAAACCAATAGGTAGGAACCAAACTCTTACATGTGTCAAAAGGAAACAGCCACCTAAGATGAAGAAATGACAGAAGGATGCCGTCTTCTCAACCCCTGTAGCAGATGTCAAACTAGCATTCTGAAATGCTAAAGACGGTGCTTTTGAATTTCACACAGGAAAGCTGCCATAGGGAAGTCAGAAAGCAGGGGAGGGATGAAGAGTAGGGATAAAGTAAACCCAAATTTCCTTCACAAAATAAGCTGACAAATGTTCATCAGGTGTAGATTTTCACCACTTTTCATTGCTCACATTTAATACTTAGGCCATGAACTGCCTTGGCTTAAGGCCAACATGTGACTGAAGTATTTTAAATAAAGAAATTAGGGGCTCAAATGTCTGGCTCTTAACAGCAAACTAGAGAGGTAAGTATGTTTCAGGGAGCATGCCAGGTTAGGGGAGGAAGCACAGAGGCAAGGAATTACATTCGGGCCACAATAAAGAACTTATCAGTATTATAAGATGAACACTAGGAAACAGTACCAAGGACTGGGAAAAGAACCTCTAAAAGTACTGAAGTTACAACTCTGTGGTAGTGTCTGTGGGCACTAATGAGACCCTGATTGATACAAACACTACTTACACACCACACTCATAAGGGAAGCAGGATCTTTCTGATCTGCTATTATCTCTAATAAAGACTGACCTGTTGAATAAACAGTACAATAAGAATATGACATATATACTTTCAAAGGTAGTAACAAACATCTCCTGCCTCTGTCACAGGGGTGGGGAGAAAGGCAGAGAACTCATAGTCCATAGTCTACCTAGTTCATTTATTTCAACATTCAAAGGGATGGACAAACTACAGCAGTGAAGAACTAAAGATAAATTAACAATTAATTTCTCCTTAAAATATATTAATAATGTATTATTGCCAAAAATCAAAAGGAATTACAATGATTTGTGTGCAAATATGCTCAGCTGATTTTAAACTATGACACCATGAGGCACTGTTTGGCGGAGAGATTTCAAAAGGTGGTGTGAATTATGAAGACAAGTACAGAGAACTGTAATAACTTTTTTCAGTACAGAAAGGGTTAAGTGTTGTTGGTGGCTGCTCATTCATTTCCCGGCCGCCCAGACCCAAAATAATCAGTCAGAAACTATATTAATTAAATCACTGCTTGGCCAATGACTTAAGCATATTAATAGCTAGCTGTTATATCTTAAATTAACCCATTTCTATTATTTTATATTTTACCACGAGGCTTGTGTTCCACCTGGTGGCTGATGTCTTTCTCCTCTGGCAGCTACATGGCAGTGGCTCACTGACTCTGCCTAATCTCTATATACATCTTTCCCAGCTTGGCTATATTCTGTTAAGCCATTGACTGAAAGCAGCTTCTTTATTAACCGATGACAATAAAACATATTCATAGCATACAGAGGGGAATCCCACATCACTTAAGCCTAGGTCCTCATGCATGCTAAGTAAGTGCTCTACCAGGCAGGTTGAATCACTAGGCCTCCAGCCCCTACTCCCCTTTTTATTTTGCTTTGTAAGACAGAGCCTAACCATGTAGCTCAGGCTGGACTTGAACTTGTGAATCTTCTGCCCCTGAATAGTAGGATTACAGATGTCCACCTGGCACACTATAACTCTTAGTCACACACTTAATATTCATGGTAGAGACTGTTAGTAGGGCCTAAATATTTCCATCTTTTCTTAGGGAAGAATCTCTTGTTTTCGTTTGTTGTTCGAAATTAAATCAATGACTGAAAATTAAACAGTTAAGTTTTCCTTATTTTTTAGCACACAGTTCTTTAAACTCCAGAAGTGTTGGTTGTAGTTCCAGCAGTCATCCCGATGATGACATAACCTGAACCGTGGTAGGGAAGGAAGATAAAGAACTGAGTTTCAAATTCTGTGCTGTGCCACACCATAACCAATCAGAAGACCTGTAGACTTAGAGAAAGAGAAATCCAGATGCTATTTTGTTATGAACGTTTATCTTTCAGTTACAAATAACAAAGGCCTATTGTAATTTTTTACCTACTTTAGTCATTGAGAAAAATGACCAGTCTATGGAACTATATTATTAATCCATGAAATATGAGACAAGTTACACATATTTGGGTTAGTTCTTTGTCTAGCAGAAAGACTCAAAATATGCTAGTGTGTGCTTTATACTTAGGGAATGGGCTGATTGCTCATTTAGGAAGTTCCACTGTATAGCTAGTTAGTAAAAGGGAGTCCACTCTCAGAAGGTCAAGTAGGAACACAAAAGAGAGCATGGAGGTTATTACTTGGGATGACTTCAACATTTATTTCCCAAGCAATGAGGTAGGAGAAATTTTTCTTACTAGCATGTGAACCAGTCAATTTATCCAGAGAAGACTGCCCACTGGGGTTTGGAATAATATAACAGTGAAGTATGTATCTACAAAAATGCCAGGGTGCTAGATTTACAGTTCAGAATCAGTAGGTGAATCAGTTTTCCCTTTTGAACATTTTCCATCTATTTACCTAAGAATTATGCACAATTGTAATTTTTAGAAAATAAAACAGTCACAATAAACACACTACCATGCTCCTTGCTTTTTTCACTTAATGTATTCTGAACATCCTCCTACATCAATATCTATGAATGAGCTTTATTCAGTATTTCACTATAGGAATGTAAAATTAGTTTTTATTGATGGGCATTTCAGACATTTTCATTTTTTGCTATTTAAGCAATGCTAAAATAAGCATTTTTTAACTTCTTTTTTTTGTTGGGTCTTTATGTGGTTTGGGTATCAGGGTAACCGTGGCCTCATAAAACGAATACAACAATGCTTCTTCTGTTTCTACCTTGTCGAATAATTTGAGGAGTATTGTTATCAATTCTTTTTTGAAAATCTGGTAGAATTCTGCACTAAAACCGTCTGGCTCTGGGCTTTAAGTTCGCAGACTTTTCATTACTATTTCTTTGTCACTAGGGGTTATAGGTCTGTTAAAATTGTTTATCCGATCTTCATTTAACTTTGGTAAGTGATAAGTATTGAAAATTATGCATTTATTTTAGATTTTCCAATTTGGTGGAATACAAGTTTTTAAAATATGTCCTTATTCTCTGAATTTTCTTAGTGTCTCTTGTTATGTCTTCCTTTTTGTTGTTAATTTTGTTAGTGTAGATATTCTCTCTCCATTGTTTAGTTAACTTGAAAAAGGATTTAGTCAATATTTTTGATTTTCTTTATTTCATTGGTTCTTTGTATTTTTGTTTCAACTTTTATTGATTTTAGCCCTGAGTTTGAAATTTTCTTGCTTCCTACTACTTGTGCATGTGATTTTTTCTTTTTATTCTAAAACTTTTAATTGTGCTATTAAGTTACTAGTATGAGATCTCTCATTTTTTCTTTTTGTAAATACTTTCAATGAACTTGCCTATAGAACCACATTCATCATGGCCTGCAATCCCATATGTAGGTCCAGCTAGCCCTGAAGTCACAGAGATCTGCCTGCATCTGTCTTTGACTCTGGAGTGCTAAGATTAATAGCATGTGCCACCATGCCCAGCAAACAATTTTTGGTGTGTGTGTCTGCCCAGCAAACAATTTTGGTGTGTGTATTTTTATTTATGGATATGCACACACATATGTTTATAGAAGCCAGAGCTGGTGTCTTCTATATGGTTGGTGTCAATGTCAATCACTCCCCACCTTAATTCTTAGGACACAGACTCTCACTTACCCTGGAGCTCACAGACTCAGTAAGGCTAGCTGTCTAATGACCTCCAGGAATCTACCTGTTACCATCTGCTCATGGTTGTGATAACAGATGTGCACTGTAGTGCCTAGTTTTTCTGTGGGTGCCTGAGATGAGAGCCCAGTTCCCAATGCGTTTGTAGCAAGAACTTAATAACATCTTTTCAGCCTTCATACAGGTTTATAGATTCTTAAACCATCTCTTTTTAAAGTGAGCATATTTATTAGTTGATATTTCTAGGTTCACAATTACATAGTAATTTTTATTTCTAATTAAAATGAATCTATATTATTATATAAACCAAAAGCATTTATATAAAGAGAAAATAATTTTTTCTAAAAAATTATATTAGCATTATAATTGTGTAGAATGTTATCTTCTCATTTAAAATTGACATCTAGGACACTGTCTGCCTTCAATAAAGTCAATAGTAATTTTAAAAATACAATAGAAAAAAACTTTAAAAAAATAGGCAGACTAGACATATTTTTCAAAGCCTAAGAAGTCTGTTTGCTTGGTTTTCTCACAATGGGATATGGAAGACTCACTAACTAAAGTTGTAATTTCAGATCTGGGCAGAATTAATTTTTCTTAAACAGTACTTATTAATGATGTCATTTAGATTTCTTTCAGATTGAAGCAGTAGAAATGGTAGCACCTAAAGATTAGTTAACTTTTTAAATTAAATATAATAAAAAGACCCTGTTAATGAGAAATATTCAACTTGAAATTGGGTTTTCACATGGGGCTCTCAAAACCCTGAAGTTACCTTCAGAGATATTTCAGAGCCAATGAGAAAATTGGTTTGTTATTGTATAAATCTTTTTCAAATTTATCATAAACTGCTTAACCATGGTCCTAAGTAGTTATCCAATTAATTCTCAAGCCACCACATACAGCAGATATGGCCATCATCTTGATTCTGCGGCTCTTCAGTTTAGAGGCAGGCTCAAATCTGTTCTTTGGGTCAATAGAACCACACTAAGTGAAAATAGGGACTTGAGCACTGGGTTCCTTAAATGAGGAATAATATTTAGAAAAGGTCCTGGGTGTGAAGTCAGATTTAGAGGCTTGCAACAAGATCACTGGTATCAAAGCCCACTCTCTCAGGGGAAAGCCTGGGAAAGACATAATCCTTCACTTGGGAGATAACTCTGGCAGGGGTTTGACTGCTGTCTCCAGTCATTCTTCAGGGTGCACTTTCTAGTATAAGAAAACTCATCAGGGGTAGCAGCAGGAAAGAAAGCGAGTTATCAGGAGAATTATCAAAAACTCTCAAATAATTAAGGAGCGGTCAGTGGTTAACTTTGGAAAACTGAATCCATTGATCTTCCCAGTTTTATACCTGCAATGTAACTCTAACTTGGACTCTCTGTGTGTGTGTGTGTGTGTGTGTGTGTGTGTGTGTGTGTGTGTGTGTGTTTGTCCATGTAACATCAAGGTGGTTATACTTTTCTCATTTTCATCTTCTATTGGCACAATTTTATTTTTAAAAAAATAAGACAGGGTTCCTTGCTCATGATCTCCCTCCTTTTGCTCCTCATCAGGACCTTGGGAGCTCAGTCCGGTTCTCCTATGTGCGTTTACCCATTGAGAAGGTGGGACAGATCTAACAGGAGACCACCAAGTCCAGTTGGAATGGGACTGATGGAACACGGGACCAAACCGGACTCTCTGAATGTGGCTGATGGTGGAGGAGGACTGAGAAACCAAGGACAATGGCGATGAGCATGAACTCTACAGCATGGACGGGCTCACTGGGAGTCTTGTCAGTTTGGTTGCTCACCTTCCTGGACTTAGGGGGAGCTGGGAGGACCTTGGACTTAACATAGTGAAGGGAACCCTGATGGCTCTTTGTCTTGGAGAGGGGTGGAGTGGGGGTACGGATGGAAGGGAGGGAAGGGAAGGGGGAGGAGGAGGGGAGAAGATGGAAATTTTTAATAAAAAAAATGAGAAAAAAAAATAAAATAAAAAATAAAAAGTGAAAAAAAAAAAAAAAAGACAGGGTTTCTCTGTGTAGTCCTGGCTCTCCTGGAACTCACGCTGTAGAGCAAGTTGTCCTCAAACTCATGGAGACCCTTCTGCCTCTGCCTCCCAAGTGCTAGGATTAAAAGTACGACCTACCACCTGGTTGGCGTAACTTTCCAGAATACTGTCATTTGCCCAAGTATTCTTCTTCTAAGATTCTCCTCAGAGCTGGGTGTACTGACACATGACCCCAATCTCAGCTAAAGTAGGAGGCTCTCAAGTGTGCGACCTGAGGGGGTTACAATGTGAGATTCCCATTTCACCACCTCTTAAGAATCAGATTAGATACATATCATCTTATTTGTAGACAAGATAACTGTTCTCATTGTTCTCTATGTTACATTATACTATGTGGATCTGTTGATATCGCCTTATCTTACTGGCTAAACTCTGAATTATCAGACTAATGAAATCTCTGTATACTACATGCTAAGCAGACATGTGATAAATATTTATAACTCTTAACTGAATGACCATCCTTTATAGTAAAGAGCAAGAAAGATTATATATAAAGCTGATGAAGGTGTTATCAAAAGTCAGAAGTATGTAAGAACCCATAATATGCTGGATCTGCTTTAGCCAGTACTAAAGACTTCAGGAACAGGCAGAGAAACCGTGAACACTCTCTTCGACAAGTGCTCTCAAATGAAATCAGCTGGAAGCAGTTTTCATTAAGATGGATTGAATGTGGCATCGTGAGAAACACTTTATCAAATGTAGTGTTTTACTTAGTGATTAACTATATACCAGCTGATGAAGCTCCCTAAATCCTTTGTAATCCCACCACTCCAATAAACATTTAATGAGTATATAAGTTCAAAAAGCCTAGTAGAGGATTTAAACCTTCAATCTTGTTTTTATTTACTCTTGGAACTCAATTTCTCAATTCAAGTGAAGAAAGCTGGTGCTTGAGGCTCATCTGTTGCCCTGGTAAAATTAATGTGCTTTCTAAAGTTTAAATTAAACATGATATTTAAGATGAAAGAAACTTAGGCAAAGTGCCACAGTAACTAACAGTCACACTTGCTTTAAAATGTCTGAATATTGGCAAATTGTTTTCTTAAAAACACTTTTTAATTAAAATAAGTGATTTGTCCCAACTTGGAGATGTGAATCCTGGAAACAGAAGGACTGTCATACTACGTCCTACAATGCAGTGGACAGCAGACGTGCATGTGTGCTGGAGCCCAAACCCTACTTGCTTGTGGTGGGGCGCATGAACGCTCACTTCACTTCTACTATCTACTACTGTTATAACTCTGGAGGTCAGACCATTGATCCGAGTTTCCTTGTCTCTACAATAGGAATATATAGTCTAAATGTCCCTATCTCACTGATTACAGGGTTCAGGAAAATGATTTGGTAGTCACGTTTTATCATATAAATATGAAGCAGTATTACTATTCCTGGACTTTACTCAGTAGGACATGGTGGTATATGCTGGAGCTCTTAGCACTTGGGAGGTGGAGGCAGGAGGACATAGAGTTCAAAACAAGTCTAAGTTTCCTGTCATCCCAAAAAATAGTGAAAAAAAAAACTTTGATGATTGTAAAAAGTATACTGACTTAGATAATTTTCAACAATCTGACCACCATGTGGTTTTTCTTTAGTTCAGAAAAGTATTATAAACTATCCATTAACTACAAATTGGAAAAGGGAAGTGAATGAAGAGAAACGACCTGGCTGAGGAAAGAATAAAGACAATTTAACAGTCCTAAGAGGTGAGTAAATTTTAATAGGATTCTAATAAACAAAACAAGTAAGTATATGTTTCAGCAGTTTGCCATTGCTAAAACACCTAGACACTAATATGAGCAAATGATCAATTGTTTCATTAGAAATATTCAGGAGTTAATAAACAAGAGCTTATATTCCTCTGGAGATTATCAGTCTGAATAAATCTCCATGACAATTTAATAAAAGTTCTTTTGTTGGCAATAAATACCATATTTAAACATCTGCATTTAAAGCTGTAACATGTGAGGTATACATAGAAACTTTTGAAATGAAATTAAGAAAGCATCTATGTTTGGAATTATTATTAGTCTTATTTTAAGTAATAACCATATTGTGGTTAAGTAGGAGATTTTACTGTTTTGCAAAATGCATTTGCTTAAGTTTTTAGGGGTAATAATTTGGTTTGAAATGGTCTCATCAAAATCTAACAAATATATAAGATATTCTAATGTTTCTGTGAAGCTTAAATTTTTAACTCTAAAAGCTTAGTTGCTACAAACATTAAAAGTAAGCATGAAATTTCAATTACTTGTTTGTTGATTGTTGTTTTGTATGTATGTATGGACTGGGGATCAAAACCAGGACCTTACATATGCTAAGCACAAACTCTACCAGTAAGTTACATCCTACGTTCTAAATAATGCAGTTTTAATTATTTTTTGCTTCAGTTAATATTTTCCAGTTTGAATCTGAATAATTAAAATAAAAATTAATCATAAAAATGTACTGATCGAACCTGGGGATATGGCTGTGCAAATGAATTTGATCCCTGGCACCATGTGAAAACACTGGCACCCAGATGGTCTGGAGTTGCTGTGACAGAAAAGCAGAGAGACGGCCCTCTGACCATCTCTCTGTCCCGAGTATCCCTATATATAGCAGTACACACAGTGCCTACCCACTGGTAATTCAGTGTTATCTTGTTAGAAGCTGGGCTGTCATTGCACTTCAGTGCTTGTCTTCAAGTAAGCCTTATTTTATTTCATTATGATCCCTAAAGAGAAACAGTAAAGATGCTGCTTGTACAAATGTGCTGTGAAGTGTGGAAAAGTGAACAGATAAAAATATTTTGAGAGAGAAAAACCTACATTTATCTAACTGTTGTTTTAGAATATTGCTGTAACTGTTTTGTTTTGTCATTGGCTGAAATGCATCTAGCATGGGTGCTGGGAACCAGACTCTATACACAAGAGCAGTACACACTCAGTGTGGAGCTCTCTCTCAAATTCCTAATTAGCTGTCTTAATCTCTTAGTATCCTCAAGTTATTTATAAGTTAGAATTAAACAGAGGTGGGAGAAACAGGTTTAAGGACTAGGACACAAAAATACATTGAGGGCAGTTTTTGTAATTCAGTGAGGCCCTTCAAGTTAAGAGTTAAAGGGATGGGTGTTGCTGGGGCTACAGCTCAGTCGAACTCTTGCTTACCATATAGGAAGTAGGCTCAATTCATGGTATAGAAAAATCAAACTAAAAAAACTCATACCCTCTAACCACAATTAAAAACTCGAAGGCAAAACAAGACCAGCACCTTTCTGCATCCGATATATCTGCCCCATCATAGAAGTGAATGTATAAATAGATATTGTGTAAAGTGATTGGGATAGAAGTATGTCGGCATTGCTTGAGTTCTTTCTGATTTTGGAATATTTGTATAGTCTTCATTGTTTGATTGTCCCTAATTCAAATACTGGAAATTCACAGCTTTTGAGGATCATGTGGCTGCAACAGTTTTGTACTTTGGAGCAATCTAGACTATGATTTCTAGGTTAGGGATGCTGAACCTGCACACTTGGTCCTACGAGGTTCTGTCATGCACTGGGGGCTTAGAATGCAGTTTTACAGGTAAATTCGGACTACTTACAGGAATAAGCATTCTGAGAATGACTGAAGACAAATTTCTATCATATAACTGAAAACAATATAAACATATAGTCTGGTTCCTTGTAAACATGTCCACCAACCCTCGTAAGTCCTTCTGCAAAGGCTACAGGTGATATTAATATAATGTACCAATGGATATGGGCATCTTGGTGAATTAGGTTGGTAGATGAATGCAAAAATCAAGACTTCAACCTAAACACTGTAAGAAATAGGAAACATTGCCTCACACCAAGTGGTAAACAATACAGTACAATCTTAATCAGAATCTGGAAGGCTGCACTTACGTCTCGGGCTTTCACATAGAAGGCCTCTTGGAAAGCAGCTTCTAATGAGCCAATAAAAAATACAGGGTGGCAGTCACCATATCTATAGGAAAAATTATGAAGATTAATAAAGAAATGTTTGAAATTCATACCAAAGCCAAACACAAACTGAATCAATGACTGGTAAGCAAATGTTGTGGCTAATATCTAGAACAAACCAAATATTAAATAACTTTTTAATGCCTGAAAGATTTATAAATTTTAAAAATTCTTCTTGGTCTGTACCAATATATTAGAACACTGAAATTTTTGGCAATAAGTAAACAGGTTTAATAAATATTATGAATCTATATCAAAAGAAGTACTTCTTGGCTACATAATTTCACCAGATTTTGGAGTTACAATAACTTTTTCTCATTTTAGCTCATTCATTTATTTGTGAATTCTACCATAGAAAATCGATTATTATAAAGTTTCCTTATAATAGTATTGCCAGAAAAAATAACACTAAAAGAGCAATATCATTTGTGTCAAATTGAAAATTAAATAGTAAGAATTCTCTTGAAACACCTCAATAGACTCCAAAATATACAAAGAACTTGCTAACCCTCTTAAAAGAAATGCTAAAGAATCCAAAAACAAAAATTAAAAGAAAAATTCACTTATATTTAAATTTTAATTACCTTTGAATTTAGTATTGTGTAAGTGATTTTTGTTTCCCCTAGGATATACTAAAAACTAGTATGATATATTCTAGTCCTTTGAGAAACATAAGTCAGTAGAGGAGTGACCCATCTATTAAACAGAATATATTTCTGTATGGCCAAAAATGGTTTATTAGTTACACCACACTAAATAGCATGTATTCCTCTATCAATACTGTATGATCGATAAATAGATCCTTTGAATACTCTAATTTATTATTTATAATTAAAATTGCACCCAAAAAATCACAGTAATAAAAAAACATCAATTTTATAGTTAATGTCCTAACCCTACCTTGAGGAAAACTCTGCTGTAAACTGTGATAAGGCATCTCCTCCATTCTCTGCGTTTTCTGGCACTAAAAACAAACAAAAGAAAAAACAAAAACAAAAAAACAAAACAAATAGACACAAAAAACAAACCACATAACATCTAATCCCACATATAAGAAATATATTTAATCAATAAAGAGGAAATAAAATTAAGTGTAGCTTCTGTGATATATCTGATGGGATATTTTAACATACATCAGACAATTTTATCAAGCAGAATAAAAAGAATCTTTTTTAAAAAATCTCAGTGAATAGATACAGTTCTGTTAAGCATCTAAATTATGTGTCATCATCAATTAGGATTTTAATGTTTTCTTGAAATAGATACCTTGTGATTAAATTAAATAAATATTTGAAAATATTTTAGAGAAACTAATTGGAAAACTGCCAACTTTATGTAACTCTATCAATTTCTGTCAAAAGGAACCCCCTAATTTTACAGAGTGAATAGGCCACTTAAGGATTTACTTTGAAAGTCATTTTGCATATAGCATTCTTTATTATTCTCTACCATACATCTCAAAAGCGAAAATGAGAAAGATGGCACATATATTCTACTTTTTTCCTTCTTCAAATGGATACCAACAATGAGTAAAGGTACTGATAGTGTTCTCCACACTGATGTCACTGACAAGGGGGAAACAAGTCCTAGAACAGAAAGTACAGGTGTTTGCCAATCAACTTTTAAGGTAAAAGTCAACAGAATCGGAAATAATACACTGAAATATTTTACTACACATACTTCTGGACATTCTTTACTAGTGCGTTGGAAAATATGGAGGCTTAGTAAAACCAAAACTCAAGACTATGTTTCTAATGAAGCATGTCTACCTCTTACATCTCACCTCTCTATACTAAAGGTCAGGAAGGGATTTTAAATATCTGTTGTTGCTAAGTTTAGAACTAGAAGGGAGAATTGCAATGTTGGTTCCATAAAGTTACAAATACTCACTCATTGGAGATTTTCTCAGGGCAGAGGATGGCATGCCAAATACTTCTCCATCATCCACTCCAAATTCTGAAGCATCTTCAAAGTCATCTCCATCACTATCACTAACCATATGAACATCCGTGCTTTGCTATTTAAGAAAAGTACTGGTTAGATTCACATTGCCTTAACATATCAAATTATAAAGTTACATTACTGTAGTAAGATAAAAACTTTAATAAGAAACCATTTCTTAGTGTTAAATTTAATATTCTCCATTTTAAAACTTACAAATATTACTAAACTTGTTATGAAACCTGCAGTCCAAATATCAGAGACTGACAAAATGAAGGGGAGTTATAAACTCACCAAGGACAGAGATTCTTGTGATAGCTCTAGTGTGCAGTATGCAAGTAAGTGCCCCCAAACTAGGAAACGGATACAACTAGAAAAGTCAGAGATAAATGGAAGCCACAAGTCTCTCAAAAAGCTCTCACTGTCTATATCTGGCAAGAAGGAACGAGATAGCATTCAAACTTGTCATTGTCTTACTGCAGTAAACCACAGTAAGTCAGACATCAGTGAACTAACCTCACAGTGACGTTAGGATATACATAATATACACATCTATGAAATTCCATTGTAGTAGCATACTAGACACAACCTATAATAGCATGTTTTCATTCAATAAGCTCGTATTGAGAATTTACTATGTGGTTGGCGCCGATAAACTTACCCTACTTATTCTTTATTGGCAACATGGTGACATTTAAGGTATTATGAATACCAGTTTCAAAATTTGATTTTTATTCCCTAGATTAATAGAGTATTATAAAGTGTTAAGATTTAAAAAATCTGAACTGGGTTATAAGTACCAATGAGTGTTCAAGCCTTGGCTGAGATGAGGGTCCAAGCAAAATATCTGGTTAAATAGCAATCCTATGTGTACAAATGGCCCACAAACACTACTTTGTAAATGAATTATTTTTTCAAGACGGGTTTCTTTGTGTAACAATCTTGGCTGCCCTGGAACTCACTTTGTAGATGAGGCTGACCTTAATCAGCCTCAATCTCCTCAGTACTGGTATTAAAGGTGTGCACCACCACACCTGGAAGGAAATGAATTTTTTACCTTCTAAAATACGGTTCTATGTAAATAAGTTGTAAAAACATAGAAACTATTCGACCACTTAGTCTGTATAGAAGAGCATAACTTAAAAATAACAGAAAAAAAGGTAGATTTCTTTTTAAGTGTTCTGTGTGTGTGTTCATGTATGCATGTAGAGGTCAGAGAAAAAATTTTAGGAGTCAGGTTTCCTTCCACTGTGTGGGTTCCAGACATCAAACTCAGGTCATCATGTGTGGCAACAAGCACGTTTGTCCAGTGAATAATGCTGCCACCCTGCCTCTTCCTCTTTGCATCCTATTGATAGCTGGGTACTGCTGAAACATCTTAGGACTCTGCTAATTATTATAAAAGCCTTAGTTTTACATATAATTCTAATCTTATCATTAGGATTTTGTCCTACAGAATCAAGATATCCTCCTGGTTTAAATATTCCGCATTTTTTTAAAAAAAAATCCAAAACCCTTCCCCACCTCAAAAAAATCTTATTCATTTACTTTTTAATCTATCTATTTGTGTGTATGCACATGCATGTGCTTTGGTGCACATATGGAGGTCAAAAAACAAACTGGAAGTACCTCCTTTTACCATGTGAGTTCTACACATAGAATCCAAGTTCTCAGACTTGGTTTCAAGAGTCTGTATCCTCTGACCCTCTTGCCCACTTAAAAGCTATGGTAGGGTCCCTCATCAAAAAAATACACTAGATGAACATTTAGTGTAAGATCAGCAGTTCTCAACCTCTTAGTTGCGACCCCTTTGGAGAGGGTCAAATGACCCTTTTACGGGGGTCACCTAAGACCATCTGCATATCATATGTTTACATTATGTTTCATAACAATAGTAAAATTACAGTTACAAAGTAACAACAAAAATAATTTCATGATTGGAGCGTGCCACATGAGGAGCTGTATTAGAGGGTCGCAGCATTAGGAAGTTTGAGAACCACTGTATAAGATTCAGTCAACTATCTGTCACATGATGGTGCTATTCACATGCAAGTAGAAAGACACCAAAGCCCACACTCAAAACCTCACAACTTCCACTGACTAGGCTGCCATCTCAGTATCCACTGAGTCTTGCTTAGTGGTATTTAACACTTCAAGAGCGACAGATGAAGAATGGAGGTTGAGAAACACTGGGCAGAAATGTGGGGGTAGAGAATATCCCATATATACTGTTTTCTTTCTCTCTCTCTCTCTTTCTCTCTTCTTTCTCTTTTTTCTCTTGTTGTCCTGTATCCACAATGTTTCTCCAAACAGAGTTTTCAAATACTACACTTCCTATAACAACAGAGCCTCACTTCATAAACAATGGTTTTAACTTTCTCTATGATACAGTACTTAGCTTTTATACAAAGCATGAAATTCCCTTAGAATCTCAGAAAATAAAATCGTACAACTACAACCTCTTCAAATAGAGGTATCTAAAGCCAATTTTATTAAAAAATATATTTCAAATATGAATTATTGAAGTATCTGCAAGAATGAGCTACTTAATTATGTATAAGGAACTACCAATCTCTTCACATTTTCTTAGCAGCTACCTAACAGGTTAGGAAAAGCATTTTTATAAAAACGAGATAAACAATCTTTTCCCCCATTAATGTTTGTTGATAAGAAAAGATAATCTTTTGGTATCCATTATGGTTGCACTAAAATCCTTTGAATCTTGAGAATCATTGAATTGATTTTTGAGCCAGTTAAGAAAATCTGATACTCTGTTTGGCTGCTCCAATCATTTGTTCATTTTGCAAATCCCCACTTTTAAATCTGGACTTATTTAAATGATAATAGGCTATGATCTTCCAGTAGCACTGTATGATTTGTGCAGATAATTATGATGCTGACCACTAAGTTTTATTTATTTATTTTTTTTATTTTTTATTTTTTTTCCCCTCATGGTTTATTTTTTTCACATTTAAAAATTTCCATCTCCTTCCCTCCTCCTCCCCCTTCCCTCCCCTCCTCCTCCCCCTTCCCTCCCCCCCTTCTCCCCCTTCCCTCCACCCATACCTCCCCTCCCTCCCTCTCAAGGCCAAGGAGCCATCAGGGTTCCCCACTCTATGCTAAGACCAAGGTTCTCCCAACTCCCCCCCGGTCCAGGAAGGTGATCGACCAAGCTGAGAAGGCTCCCACAGAGCCCGTCCATGCAGAAGAACCAGAGCCCAGCACCATTGTCTTTTGCTTCTCAGTCAGCCCCCATTGTTGGCCACATTCAGAGAGACGGGTTTGGTCGCATGATCCATCAGTCCCATTCCAACTGGGGTTGGTGATCTCCCATTAGTTCTGTCCCACCGTCTCCATGAGTGAACGCACCCCTCTAGTTCCTGACTTTCTCCTTCATGTTCCAGTGCTCCAATGTGGGGCTCAGTCACCTTCCCCATCTGTCGCCAGATGGAGGTTCCCTCACGGTCCTGACTTTCTTTCTCATGTTCTCTCTCCTTCTGCTCCTCATCAGGACCTTGGGAGCTCAATCCGGTGCTCCAATGACCACTATGTTTTATAACACATACATTTTAAGACAAGTACCTGGATCAAGAAAAACCTCCTGGAGGAGATGATAGTCAAACAGTTTGAAATAAAAATTGAGAACTATTTATGGCTAGAAACCAATTATGAGTGAGTACATCCCATGTTCCTCTTTTTGGGCCTGGGTTACCTCGCTCAGGATGGTGTTTTCTATTTCCATCCATTTGCATGCAAAATTCAAGATGTCATTGTTTTTTACCGCCGAGTAGTACTCTAATATGTATATATTCCACACTTTCTTCATCCATTCCTCCACTGAAGGGCATCTAGGTTGTTTCCAGGTTCTGGCTATTACAAATAATGCTGCTATAAACATAGTTGAACAAATGCTTTTGTAATATGATTGGGCATCTCTTGGGTAAATTCCCAATAGTGGGATTGCTGGGTCCTGGGGTAGGTTGATCCCAAATTTCCTGAGAAACCTCCACACTGCTTTCCAAAGCGGTTGCACAAGTTTGCATTCCCACCAGCAATGGATGAGTGTACCCCTTACTCCACATCCTCTCCAGCAAAGGCTATCATTGGTGTTTTTGATTTTAGCCATTCTGACAGGTGTAAGATGGTATCTCAGCGTTGTTTTGATTTGCATTTCCCTGATTGCTAAGGAGGAACAGGGGACCAAACCGGACTCTCTGAATGTGGCTGACGGTGGAGGAAGACTGAGAAACCAAGGACAATGGCAATGAACATGAACTCTACAGCATGGACGGGCTCACTGTGAGCCTTGTCAGTTTGGTTGCTCACCTTCCTGGACTTAGGGGGAGCTGGGAGGACCTTGGACTTAACATAGTGAAGGGAACCCTGATGGCTCTTTGTCTTTGGAGAGGGGTGGAGTGGGGGTATGGGTGGAAGGGAGGGGAGGGAAGGGGGAGGAGATGGAAATCTTGAATAAAAAAACGAGAAAGAAAAAAAATTGAGAACTAATGCTTATCATTAAAACGAAAAGAACTGGATCTGCTGTTCCTTTTGGCAGACAAGTATGAACCACCTATGTGATTGAAACAGCAAAGCTCCATAGAGTGCCTATACCTAATGCAGACCTCGAATACAGATTTCACTGCTGCAGAATCTGTTTGGGAAAGAACAATGGTGTTGAAAACAATTGTACAATACATGGGGGAAATCTCAAACAAATAACTGGGTATTTAAAAATATAGAATTCAGAAACGCAAATTGAACTATCAGTTATATAGTAGAAATTAGATTTAAGGCCCACTTCATGAGCTGGAACTCATGTCTGATACTGCCTGAGTGGCCAAGAGTCTAGGACCAAATAGGCCATTGGCCTAAGGGAAATCAAATACTATTGTTCTGCTAAAGGAACAACAAAACAAAATAATAAAATGACTCTTAAGAAACATTCTGCTAGCCAGGCGGTGGTGGCGCACGCCTTTAATCCCAACACTTGGGAGGCAGAGGCAGGCGGATCTCTGAGTTTGAGGCCAGCCTGGTCTACAAGAGCTAGTTCCAGGGCAGGGTCTAGAAACTACAGGGAAACCCTGTCTTGAAAAACAAAAACAAACAAACAAACAAACAAACGAAACATTCTGCTACACCTATAGATCAGTGCTTCACTCAGTCATCATCAGAGAAGCTTCAATTTGCAGTGGATGGAAACTAAAACAGAGTTTCACAAATGGACAGTGTACAGAGAGTGAGAGGCCCTGGGACACTGTTATGAATGGGATGTCTTTATCAAACCCTCCCTCTGTAATGAGGAATCTATTCCAGAGAGAACATGGAAGAATAGAGAGTAGAAGACAAAGAGGTAACAGATGACTCCAAAGGAAACACTGTCCTTCAGAGGCAACAGGACTTCTAGACATATGCATTCACAGAGACTTAGGCAGCATTCACAGTGTCTGAACATGGTTAAGCCAGGAAGGGTCTCAGCGCTGTGTTGGGTAAATGGACATAGGCTCTCACTCCAACTAAGACGCTATCTGCATTTGAAACTCACTTGAAAAGAAAAAAAAAATGAAGTTTCTCCAATAGAGCCTCACTGGGTGTATTAACCACACTTCAGGGTAAGCCTCACAGACGGCTAACACAAAACGAATTTGATGGTATTTTTATAAAGTTTTCATCTCAAATTTTGTTTGGGCATCTCTGACTTATTTGTTCTTTGTTTATATATTCTGTCTTCCATTTTCATGAATTTGTATATGAGGGTTTGTGTGTGTGTGTGTGTGTGTGTGTGTGTGTGTGTGTGTTTCTTATTTTTGTTTTGCTAGGTTACTGTTTGCTTGTTTTTTAAAGAGAGAGAGAGAGAAAGGAAGAGTGTGGAGTTTAGTGGGTAGGAAAGAGCTAGGAATAACTTGGGAAGGGTAATTACATAATTTTCCCCATTCCCTTTCTTTCCTCTAACTTTTCCCCTCTATCTCCTCCCTGGCTTTTCTCTCTTTCTCTCTTCCTCTCTCCCTCTTTTCCTCCTTCCCTTTACTTGTTGTTGTTGTTGTTGTTGTTGTTGTTGTTGTTGTGTGTGTACATAAATAAGTCTGAGCAGTCAACGTAACTTTCCAGGTATATATTCAGCAACCAATTACTGTGCTCTTCTCTGAAAGGCTATTTTTCCAACTCTCAGAATTCCTTAGTTGCCTAACAGTTCCTTGTTGAGGTCCAATGGGATTTCCCCTTTTCATGTTAGCATGTCACTTGGGGACAGCCTTGTTCAGGTTTGTTTAGGCAGCCATGTTAGGGAGACTTCACTGGTGTAACTTTTCTGACATTTCAGGGAGAAAAAAATGTCATAGCAATTTCCCTGTTGCTCTAACTCTTAGAATCTTTCAACCTGACTTCCACTATGGTCCCTGAACTGCAGCAGTCCTGCTGGAGTGGGCTCCACAAGGTCACTTCTCTATTTTCATTTGTTGTGGTTTGCGTAATGGTCTCCTTTTCATCCGTTTCAAGGAATTTTTGGTGTTGTTTGTTTCTGTGATTTTCGGATGAGGTGAGATCTAGAATTAGGTGTATGCACTTATTTTTAAAGGGCAACTTTAAAGTCAAGCCAAGATGGTGCACACCTTTAATCCCAGCACTTAGGAGGTAGAGGCAGGTCTCTGTGAGCTCAAAGCCAGCCTGATCTACAAAGTGAGTTCCAGGACAGCTAGGGATACATATAGAAACCCTGTCTCAAAAAAAAAAAAAAAAAAAAAAAAAAAAAAAAAAACCCAATCAATCAATCAATCGAACAAACAAAAAAGGTTAACTTTTAAAAGTTACATTTACCTTAAAACTATAACTATGGAAAGGAAAATAAACCATGACCAACCCAACAAACTAGAATTTAAAATCAAAAGAATTGGGGCTTTATCATATCATATTATCATATGATATGATACCATATCATGTTGCAAATGACTTTGTATGAGTGTCTTCACACTGTAATTGTAAAATGTGACTAATACAAACCCCTAAAATTCTGTGAAAATTCAAAGACATGACATCTTACAAAAATTAATAATATAGGCTAACTTTAAAAGTTGAATTCAATTTTAGTCACATGGTAAGAAGAAGCCAATGGTAAATGAAGTGAACAGAAAGTAAGGTATCAGGCTTCTAGTGGAACATACTGAGAAAGAAAAACATTCCATTTGAGAGGAGCTAGGCTTCCAAGGTTTATTTAATTTGATAAGTGTGTGTTGTATATACACAGCATGGCAAGCCATGTGTGCCACAGTGCACACACAGCGGTCATAAGACAATTTGAGGGAGTTGAATCCAGGGATAGAATTCAGGTTGTCAGTCTTGACAGCAAGAACCTTTACTTGTTTAACCATCTGTAAGAGTTTTCTGTTATTGATTTTGTTTAGTTTTATTTTAAGATGAGAGAAAAGACTAATAGATAGAGATAGAGATGAAAAAATTCCAAGAGAAACCCATGCCTGCTAGATCAGTATTACAGAAAGGTTAGCAGGAGTGGAATCAAAATAATGGATAGAATAAAACCTCTAATAGTGAAGGAGCTTCTCAACTAACCAAGGCAAATAAGCAAGTTTAATACTGATATAAAAATAAATCTTTTAAAAAAGCAAAAAGAAGAATTCATAAAAATCCTTACAAATCACATCAACTGGGATTTAGCCAATGTCCACTACAACAGGTATTATGTTCACTGAGCAATGATGGGAATTAGTGTGTGTAAAGAAATAGGTCACTGGAGAGCATGGTGAATCCAATTTTCTTTTTTTTTTTGTGGTTTTTCGAGACAAGGTTTCTCTGTAGCTTTGGCACCTGTCCTGGAACTAGCTCTAGTAGACCGGGCTGGCCTTGAACTCACAGAGATCCACCTGCCTCCGCCTCCCAAGTGCTGGGATTAAAGGCGTGTGCGACCACGGCCCGGCTGTGAATCCAATTTTCTATATATTGATTCTGATGTGAGCACTGAAAGCAAGATGACTAAGAGACAGCCAACCCAAAGGCATATTTACCTGTGGTGCCACACCATGTACTTCAGCCTCCTGCCTCTCACCTTATACTCTTTTTATCAAGTATTAAAACTAGACATAGCCACCCTCAGATATGGAGTGAAACAGTGTCACTGCCATATCCCTAGCAGACAGCTCTGTAGATGAGCTATAGTAAGTGTGTCATCAACTTACTATAGGAACTCTTTCTCAAGATGCACCATTCTAAATAATCTCTTGCCCGTATCATGCCCAACAAATCCTTACCATTAACATCAATTGTTCACTCTAAAATATTAAATCTGTTCCTTTACACTACCAATTTCTAGTTCAGGAGCTCCTTACTTCTTTCCTCATTTAGGGATTTTTACTATACATTTAATCCTTCAACTCTCTCATTCTTCACATCTGGACAGTTATTATTTTGCCTTTTACACTTTGTTGGCTCTTAGGTTGAACTGCATTAAATTTACGAGCAAACGCGGCTAAGAACAACCATTACATCTCTAGAAAATCATTATTATTACTTACATACAATATGTTGTGAAACAATGTCTCTCCTAACTGAACATTATACACTTATATACTCCTCACTGTTTTCCATAATCACAGTATCATATCCTAGTCCTACAGCCACTGTGCAGAATTTCCCTTTCTCCACACTTTTAGTAATACTTCATAGTACTACTACTAGAAATTAGTAGCAAAGCATTTTCCTAAAGCCCGTGTGTCAAATGATTGGGCCTACTGAAGAATGGCGAAACTTTATGGCAGGAGCAGAAGCTTTTTAGTTTAATGCACCATTACCAGCCTATTTTCACATTTGCAGCCTATACTATTCAGGTCTAATTCAAAATACTGTCCAGACCAACTTGGGAAGAGTTGCCCCATTATTTTTTTTCTAGCAGTTTTCTATTTTGGGGGTCATATGTTTAAGGTTTCTTCTTGTTGATGTTTTAGATTTTTTATCTTGGGAGAATTTTAAGACAGGGTCTATTAAAAATCCAGAATGGCCTACAGCTTGCTATATAGCCCTGGATAGGTCTCAAATTTGAAATCTTCCTACCTCTACCTCCTAAATACTGGGATGATAAGTGTATAATACATCAAACATTTTCATCCTTTTCTGATTGATTTCTATACATAGTTTGAGACAAGTGTGTAATTTCATTCTTCATTTAGAAGACACAGTCCTTTCCCCCACTGCATGATATTGTGCTTATTGTTGGAAATAACAGAACTGGTATACTGAGATCCTTCCAGGGGCTTGACTGTATCCAGATAGCATATGTCCGTTGTAATGCCAGGACAAGACTGACTTGAATTCATCTTTTAGTGAAGGAGAAAATATCATAAAGCCTAAGCTAGCTATGAACTAGCTATGCAGGTGGGACTGCCCTTGAAGTGCTGATCGCCTGCTTCCATTTTCCAAGTGACTGGATGAAAGGGATGAGCATTCCAAGCCAAATGTTATATATTAGCATTATGACATCATTTTGAAATCATGTTGTATGACTTGGTAAGCTTTGTTCCCTTTGTGCAACATTACTTGACTATTTAGGGACATCTAAATGTCTGTGTGTGTGTATGTTTGTGTGTGACACAACCAACATTTTGGTAGAATCGCTTTAAGTTTCTATCATTCTGGGTAATACGGACATTTTAACATTAACTTTAGATTCTATAAACATGAAATAGTTTACCATTATTGGTATCTTCAATTTCTTTCAAAGCTTTAGATGTACAGATTTTTCAATTCCTTTATTTTTAAGAATTACATATTTGTTTCTACATATAATTAAATAAATTTATAGCTGCTTTAAATGTAAAACGTCATTTTAATGACTTCTGTTTTGAGTAATTCATTGTGGAAGTGGATTGGATATGCTGCAGTTTTACTGGATTTATCTGCTCTCACATTTTTGTTGTTGTTTCTTCTTTGGGGAAGAGAGTGGAATCTTTAAAATTTTCCTTTTATAAGGTCATGTCTTTGACAAACTCAGACAATTTATTTCCTTCCTATTTGGACAACTTTTATTTGTTTATTTTCATTAATTGTTCTGATAATATTCTAGTTCTAAGTTGACCAGAGCAGTAACATGAGTCTTAATTATAAATGAAAATTCTGCTACTTTTTAACAACCATTATAATGTTGGCTGCATGTGCTTGCTGAGGTTATTTTTTTCTGTACATAAGAGTCAACTGAAATAATTACAAGATATGTCTTTTATTTTTTTAATTAGGTGTATCACAATTATTGACCTGATGGTGTCATCTCAGGTATAAATTCTACTCAATAAAGGTAGACAACCCTTCTAATGTGCTGATAAATTTGGTATTCTAGGATTTTTGCATCAGCAGGTATCAAGAGCATTGAACTACAATTTTCTTGACTTGTGCTTTTCAGGGTTTGGCATAATAATAATGTTAGTCTAATAAAATAAGCTTGGAGTATTCTTTTTTTCTTTAATATTCTTTTTATTTTCTTTTAAGGCTTTTTGAGACAAGGGTTCTCTGTGTAGCCTTTGCTATCCTGTAATTCACTCTGTAGACCAGGTTGGCCTTGAACTCACAGGGATATGCCTGCCTCTGCCTCCCATGTGCTAGTATTAAAGGCGTGTGCCACTGTTGCCCAGCTTCTTTAATAGTCTTAAAGCTTAAAAGACATAGGTATTATTAGTTCATTACATGTTTGGTATAATTTGGTAGTAAAACCACTGAGACTTGAGCTTTTTGATCATGAAACTTTCTTTAAAATTCAATCTCCTTATTAATTATTAGTCTGTTCAGATTTCCTTTTCTTTATTATTCAGTCTTGGTAGAATCTGCATTTCTAGGAATTGAGCTATTTCTTGTAAACTACACAATCTGTCTGGATATAAATGTTCAAAGGACCATGGTCCTAAGCTGATCTGTGAGGATGTGTTCCAGGATCCCCAGGGGATGCCTAAACTCTCAAATTGTATCAGACATATATATTGATGTCCCCCCCCCCAAAATAGTTATACATAAACTTAATGTTATTTTCAACTTAACTAAGCATTTATCATGGGCTATTATTGTAGCCATAGTTTTTGTGGTACAAAGCACAGTAGCGAAATTGAATAAATTTCTATTATTCCTTTCATGGTTTTGTGAAAAGAAGATCCATTCACATTGTAGATCTTACAAACCACAGCATAAAGTCTATATAGCTGTTGGGTTATATATTATAAACTATATAGACTTTATGCTGTGATTTCTAAGTTTTTACCTTTCCCCCCAAAGCAGTGGTTCTCAATCTTTCTAATCTGAGGCCCTTTAATACAGTTCCTCATGTTATGGTGACCCACAACCATAAAATTATTTCAGTGCTACTTCATCACTGTAATGTTGCTACTGTTATGAATTGTTATGTAAATATCTGATATGCAGATGATCTTAGATGACCTCTGTGAAAGGGTCACCTGACATTCCCTTCTCCTTCCCGGCCAGGGTCTCGACCCAGAGGCTGAGAACCACTGTCATAAAGAAATCACTACAGTGTTTCTTTTGTTCTGTTTGTTCAGTTTGATTTAAAATGTAGTACAAACTCACTGCCTCCCAGGAGCTAGAGAGATGGCTCAGACACAGCAGTTACATGGCAGCTTATAACTTCCTGTAATTCCAGTTCCCGTGGATCAGACACCCTCTCCCGGCCTCCACAGCCACTGAATGCACATGGTGCACAGACATGCATATAAACAACACCCATAAACATAGAATAAAAAGAATGGAAAAAAGTTTATAGCTTTCAAATTTGGTGCCTCCTCAAGGACTTTAAGGCTGGATAATCTGTCCATTAAGCTGTCCCTAAAACTGCTACATTGCAGTTTGTTTCTCTGATTTTGTGAAAAAGTCTGCTTTATACCTTTAGTATTCCAATATTGGTTATGTGTGTGTGTGTGTCCCCTTTTAAAGTCACAATGACTTCACAGTATGAAATAGGAGGCTACTGATTAGCTTAAAACATTAAGTCATAGTAATTATGCTTTCTTTCCCATCCTTTTAACCAAGATCAAAGTTAGGCACAGAAATGTTATCTATAAACATGGTACAGAATTAAGACAATGCCTTTTAATATAGGAATTGTCTTTTAATATAATACAGGCCATACGGATACATGAAAACAAATTAAAACAAAGATAATCCATCTTATTTGCTCCTTGATATTGTTCTACAGGGTCCATGTATACTGCTATCAATGAATTAGGGATTTATTAGCTCTGAGTATCTTGGTGTAAAGTATATACTGTCAACTTACAAGTTACAGAACCTGGGGGCTCATTCCCAACAAAATACACTCAATAATGCAAAAAAAAAAAAAAAAAAACCTCTTTGTTAAATTGACAGCTTTGTGTAAAACTCATCCAAACAACAATCTGTCTGACTTCTGTATGTTGAAATGTGAAACTAGCAGAACAGGAACACTTCAGTAATAATAATCTTGCATGGAGAGTTTCTGCCTTTAAAGTTTGACTGAGACATCATTCACGGTACATTAACTTTACCAATGCATAGCAAAGGGAGAGAATAAAAAGAACAGGAAGTGGGTAGGTGAGTGGAGGACGTGAGCCTTCAGTTCAGTGGAAAGCCGGCCAACAGGCTTACCTCTTCTGATTGCTCACGGGTCTGCACAGGTGAAGTTCTTCTTCCCACAGTAAGTCGATGGCAGGGATAAGAGAGCCCTGATTCCGCAAGACAAATCTGCAGGAAGTAGAATGTATCATTTTAAACAAAGTGCAGTTATCTTTCATAGATGAATTTTCTATTTCTATTTTTCCTATAATTTCTGGAGAGAGGTTAGAAAGAAAGCTTACTCTATTAGCCTGGGCATTAATTACCAAGAAGGCTTTGAAACTCTTTAACTTTTCCACACCTAAGATATTATGATAAACCAGGCATGGTGGTGCACACCTTTGATCCCAGCAGTTGGGAGGCAGAGGTGGGCGGATCTCTGTGAGTTCAAGACCAATCTGGCCTACTGAGTAAGCTCCAGAATAGATGGAACTGAGTAGACCCTGTCTTAAAAGGGGGGTTGAAGGGCACTGCGGCAGTCAGGACTAAGTCTCATTAGAAAACAGAACCGATAGGAGAAACCAGAAATTGTACATAAAACCAAATTATACAGTTGCTTTGAATACCAATTCCTACTGTATTCCTACCGCATTCACTCACAGAATAAAATCCCAGTTTCCTAGTTTCCAGGATACATGAGGAAGAGTATTTGCCAATAGCAATGATGTCTTTATTTTACTACACAGTTACAATGCTATTTATACATCAATACTAACACACAATTGTAAAGATTATAAGGGCTTATGAAGCTAAAATACACATGAAGAACTTACATGGTTTACATTCTGTTTACAATCCTTATTACCCTTGTAATCAAGAACACTATCCAAAGAATCTATCCTGCTTAGCAAAAACAATTAAGTAACATTAAGTAACATTTTTGCCTACTAAAACATAGTATATCTGATAGTAAATAAAATAAATTGAGGTTAAAATTGAAATTGTCCAAACATAAAAAAATATGACTGAAGTTTGAGTTTCATCATAAATATCAATTAACTTTTAAGGAACTGGATTCAAAGAAAATACACTTAAAAATTTAAATCTGTTTCATGATTAGTATGAAGAAAATACAATGGAAAAGGGTAACTTCAATATACTTAACAAAGCAATTTTGAATGCCAATAGCTTGTGGTGATTATCAGTAACATTTTTATAGCATTATAGTGCATGTTAAATATGATTTATTATGTAATGGTATTTTATTCTCATGTTATCTCAGAGAACTGTGTCTACAGACTATTTACATTTCACGTCATTCTAACTATGTAGAAGTAAAACATTGTGGCACACATTGTAACTTAAGTTCTGGGGGACTGGAGGGGCAATATCTTCTTCAGGCTTCTGTGTGCTATGTATGCACATGGTATACTTACTTGCAGGAAAAATACACATACACATAAAATAAAAATAAATTATTCTTAAAAACAAAACAATGCTTAAGGTTGGAGGTGGAGCTTAGTGGAAGGGCACATGCTCAGTAGGCTTGATTTCCATCACTCAAATCAACAAAGCTGTTGAACAACCAAAAAATGTGCGGGTATCCCAGGCAAAGCAAAAGGCACACATTTTTTGTATTTAATGCAATGACATAAGCCAAACTTTCTTTTATTAACAGAAATAAAATATGGTATTCTTGGCACACCGAAAATATCCTTTTGGTAACTTTGGGAGGTGTGAATTAATGTGACATAAAGTGAAAAAAATACAAATATCTACAAATTAATAAATTCATAGGCAGCAGACAATAGTGGGTGAGGCAAAACTAGAATTCATATATGTTTCAAGCCTAATAATTTTAAGTCAAATACTGGAATGAAAAATACCAACTTCACATAAACACCTAAGTATGCTCAATCACATGTGAGGTGTGCTGACACACATAAAATGTGCTGAAAAAAAGTCATGTGTTTAGCCAGGTGGGATGACACACACTTTTAATATCAGTACTTGGGAGGCAAAGGCAGGAGTGTGTCTGTGTGTTCGAGGGAAGCTTGTGTTTTCCATATCACAGGTGAGAAGACTTAAATGGGTTCCCCAGTAAAAGATCAACCCAAAGGGTTTTGGAATACAGCATGGTTGGTAGAGTATTTGCCTAGTATGAACAAGACCTAAGGTTGGATCTCTAGCTCCACACAAACTCAGTGTGTACCTGTTACCCAGATCTGAAAAGTTAAAACCAGAGGTTCATTAGAATATAATAACCCTTGGTCATACAAAGAACTTGAGGCTAGCTAGTCTTGGAACAGAGAGACTTAAACAACAAAAACCAAAATCAACTTAACTCAAAGATTCTGTTATTTCATAATTCATTTCCACATTGCTTAATAAATGCTGCCTAAATAAATGAGAGGCTAATTTTTTGATTAGATATAAAATATAGTGTCTGTCTTAAGGGAACATGTATACCAGGTGAGAAGAGAGATGAACAAAACAACAAGCATGGACTCTTCTGGAGATGGGAAAGTTGGAAGGAGTATATTTTCATGCCTATAGCTCACTGGCTAATTATGCTAAATGAACTCCCATTACACAGCATAACCCACTACACTGGAATCTGAGAATGATGAGTCTTCACAGCAGTGTTAAAGATAGGGTAAAGTGATGGCAGATAACTAGGAAAAACAGCTTTCTCTGTGTTTTCACAGTCCTTTACATCCACGATATTTTGTACCTCTACCTGTCTTTTAGTGTATATCTTTGTGTGTGTCTCATTTCCTCTTAGACATATGGGCAGGATCTTTTGCACTTCAAAGGCCTTCTGGTACTTAGTTTGACAAATGGTCAAAACAATTGTTATTTAGAATCTAGTAATTCAGAAAGACCATGACATACTGTTTTCCTAGACAAAAATATTACACATAGAACTGCTGAAAGATTGTTTACTAGTTCTTAGAGAGGTCAGTCATAAGTAGGAGTTCTTCATTTCTGCCTTCTCATTAATAAGCACAGATCAATTTATCACAGGGAGAGAAGTATCTAAGTAAAACTCAGAATACAGTCTAAAACCCAGAAGACACTCAAAAAAAAAAAAAAACCCTTACTGTAAAGACACAGTAGTGTTGGTTTTAAAAGGATATCATGGTATTCAGTTTCTCCAAAAATAATGTTATTTATATTGTTTAGTCAAGATGGACTTTCATTTTTAAAAATATTACTTAAGAATGACTGCAGTAGGCTCTTTTGGGCCACCAACCAGCTGGCAAATCAGTTTCTTTTTATCTATGCTTTGCCTCAAGGCTTTTCACCTTTCTTCCATTCAGTATATCTTTCCTGTTTCCTCCCTGTCTGTCTAACTGGCTGGCAGCTGCCTGGCTTCTGGCCCCAGGCATCCCCCTTTCTTTTCTCTAGATTTCTACTCCTACTTATTCTCTCTGCCTGACAGCACTGTCTATCCTTCTACTGCCTAGCCATTGGCCATTTAGTTTTTTATTAGACCAATGAGGTGTCTTTTGGCAGGCAAGGTTAAACAGCAACACATCTTTAGGTAATTAAATGCAGCATAAACAAATGTAACATATTTTCCAATTTAAAATAATATTTTACAACATAAAATAATTTGCAAAATGGCAATCTCTTGGAAGAAAAAAAATACTCATTACAGCCTTCATATCTTATGAGTGAATACCATCAGATTGAGCCTGAAATTATACTTAAAATAATCATGAGACATAACTATATAATAAACAAGACAGAGATCATATTTGCAACTCATAGGCAGATAGGACAAAGTCCTTGTAAGCTTTAATTGTAAGAACTGTACAAGCAGAAAGTCATTCTGTTTAGTACTCTCAACTTTATCACTAAGAAAATTGTTAGAGAATTCCTATAGATGAATAAAACATATCTGAGGTTAAAATAAATAATTCTAATGATATATATGTATATGCCAATAAAATATTAACAGTAATACAATTTTACAAATTGTGGAATTTGTAAAATTGTAAAAATATTATCAGAACTATTCCAGACATAAATACAGTTTTGCCCTGAAATGTCCATCAGAAGATAAGAAGCTGCTTTATCTTGAGTACTTACAAAGACTGTCTGTCCTACTACAGGCTGTCTGTTCAAACATTCTACTTCGCTCTACAATACACTGCGTGTGCAGCAGATTATCCTACAGTAACCCCAGTCACTGATGTTTCAAGAGCTTAGAGACCACACGTGAAGAATGGCCAAGAAGAAAAAGACAGCAATGCCAATTTTATGCCGGCTCACAGATATCTAGCTTCACAATCTCTAGACTGAATGTATTTGTAAACAAGCTTGTAAAGATACCTTAAAATATTTTGGGAAGACAGTAATACACTTTAATAGGACAAATGAAACTAATAAATGAAGGAAGCCAACTGTCCTAGTAATATATTGCACAGCATTTTCTCTCAAAGAAAGAAGGTTTAACTAACAGGTGAAAGAAAATGCCAAGTCCACGGTAGTTGTCCAACAAATAAAACATTATTTTGAAAATGAATACTTGTGGCTTGGGAAAATAAAAATAATGGGAGCATTATGATACACTGAGTCAAAAGGTACTGAACCACAAACTAGTGTAAAGAGACTATGCTAGCAAATATTACTAGTAAAAATGGTGTTTACATAGGAAAATGCATATAAAGTTTGAGTAAAATTATTTCATGAAATGTAACAGTGGACCAAGGAAACATCTATAAGCTGATATTACATATTATCATAATTTTTACTATGTAGATTTTTTAGACTACAAATAAATGTTAAACCAACAAAATATTTATTCATTTAAGTTGTTCCAAACACCGCTTAAAAATATCTAAAGGACTCTCTTAACAGTAGTCACAGTTTGAAAATAAGATCACAATTTTAAGCACAAAGGAATGTATTGGGCAAGTTTACACAGGCCACAAGAAAACGACTGGAACATAAGGATAGCATTATTTTATAAGTTTGTTTTAAAAAGAAACCACCAACTGAATTTTCTGTTTAGCAATTCAAGGAAAAGATGAGGATTCAATGTTTCAGTCGATTGCCAAAGGAGCAGAAGATGTCTGGGTATGGAATTTTTGGGGGTGACACCTATTAATTTTATATGTAAATGGGTGTGATGCTTCACATACAGATGCACTATACACTGAACATTCAGGAACAGACTTCTAAACTCAGTGTGTCTGACTCAAATTCATTTCTAGAACTCACTACAATGAATACTCCAGCTCCCCTGTTAGTTCTTATGATTGAAGCTCTAATCTGAAATTCTCTTGGCATTTGGTCTTCTAAATTCTTAACAAAAAGGAACACTAGCACTTCTAAGTCATAACCTTGAAACCCGTGTCCCCATCAGTTCATTGCCTCTCACAATGCACATGTACTTGGTCCATCTCTAGAAGTTTGCAGACTCTTAGTACTCCCTACACTATTCAGCACTCCAAAGTTGAAAGCCTCTTCCGCAACTCAAGGTAAAATTTTGTGAGCTACAATAAAATCAAAACTAAGTTACAGATTTCCAATATATAATGTTACAAATAAACATTCTCATTCTAGAAGGGAAAAAAAGCAGACATGGGATACACAGAAATGAATAGTTAGATCATAGCAGGACTGAAACCTAGCAGGGGAACCACCAAATCCTACAGCTCCATGTCCATCATCTGGGGCAGATGATAGGATGATGATAGCATCATCCAAACAGTTTTGGTAAGCCCACCCTGCATTCCTGCTGTGTGCAATACATAAGCCTCTCTCTTGAGATGGCTCTGCTCTGGCTACAGCTTTTCCTTCGCAGATAAACCACAGTCCTGGCATCTCCAACATTCCGGAGTGTTGTGGAATATTAATTTAAGATGTGTTACATTCATTTATGCTGTAGAATATTTGTTTAATGATACAAAGATGTGCTGCATTCTTCTATATTTTATGATTTTTTATTTTATTTTTAAAACAATCGCATTTTACAAACCAATTCCAGCTCCCTCTCCCTCCACTCCTCCAACTCTTCCAATCTTCTCCTCAACCCACCCCAGCCACTCCTCAGAGAAGGTGAGGCCTTCCATGGGGAGTCAACAAAGTCTGTCACATCATTTGAGGCAGGAACAAGGCCCTCTCTTCTGTATCTAGGCTGAGCAAGGTATCCCTCCATAGGGAATGGGCTTCAAAGAGCATTTCAAGCACTCGAGATAAATACTGGTTCCACTGTTGGTGGCCCCACAAACTGTTCAAACCACACAACTGAAACAGACATTCAGGGGGCCTAGTTAAGTCTTAAGCAGGTTCCACAGCTCCCACTAGCTCGGGTCAGCTGTTTCTATGGGTTTCCCCATCATGGTCTTGCCCTTTGCTCATAATATCGATGAGTGGATTCCAGGAGTTTGGCCCAGTGCTTAGCTTCTTCCATTAGTTACTAGATGAAGGTTCTATGATGACAATTAAGGTAGTCATCACTCTGATTACAGGGTAAGGGTATTTTTAGGTAATGTCTCCACTATTTCTTAGATTATTAGCTGGGGTCATCCTTGTGGATTCCTGGGAATTTCCCTATTGCCTGGTTTCTTGCTAACCCCATAATGGCTCCCTCTTTCAAGGTATCTCTTTCCTTGTTCTCTCTTTCTGACCTTCATCCAACTTGACCTTCCAATCCCTCATGTTCTCCTCTTCTCTCCCCTTCTCCACTCCCCACTCCACTATCACTGTCCCCCTTCCCCAAGCTGCCACTTTACTAAAGAAATCTTGTCTACTTCCCCTTCCAAGGGGGTCCATGTATGTCTCTCTTGGGGTTCTCCTTGTTTCCTATCTTCTCTGGGATTGTAAACTGTGTGTTGGTTATCCTTTGCTTTATGTCTGATAGCCACTTATGAGTGAGTACATACTATGTTTGTCTTTCTCTGTCTGGGTTACCTCACTCAGGATGTTTTTTTCTAGTTCCATCCATTTGCCTGCAAATTTCAAGATGTCATTTTTGTTTGTTTGTTTGTTTTTAACATTGAATAGTACTCCATTGTGCAAATGTACTATATTTTCTTTATCCATTCTTCAGTTGAGGGGCAGCCAGGTTGTTTCCAGTTTCTAGCTATTACAAAGAATGCTGCTATGCATTCTTTTATGTTGCATTTGTTTAATTCTGTAAAGCTGTGTTATTTGGCCTGAAGCTGAGCATTCAATAGTAAGGCAGGAGAGAGAGGACAGGTGAGAATGGAAGGCAGAGAGAATAAAAGGGAATAGAAATCCTGGAAAAAGAAAAGCGAGGAGCTGGAAAAGGAGGAGAAGAGGACACCAGAGACTCAGCCAGCCACAGAGTAAGAAGAAAAGAAAGGTATACAGAATTGAGAAAGGTAAAAAGCCCATGGGCAAAACACAGAGAAAAGGGATAATTCAAGCTAGAAAAGCAGGCTAGAAACAAGCCACACTAGGGACATATATTCTTAAGTAAGAATAAGTCTCTATGTATTTACTGGGGAGTTGGGTGGGGGGCCCACAAAGAGTAAAAAACAAACAACAACAACAACAACAACAACAACAACAACAAAACCCCTGCTTCACTGGGGTCTCCAATTACGGAGACCAATGTAACTGAGGTTACTTTCAGTTTCACACAGTGGACCAATGTGACTCCCTTTCAGGGACTTTGGTCCTACCCCACATTATCTGGCCTCAGCAGGATACATTCTGTTGCAAGCTTGCTATAGAGCCTGGGAACCCTAGGAGACAGTTGCATCAACTGTGTACAGACCCTGAGAAAACAATTCCCTTGGAGGTTGTTTTTAAGCAGGAAACCCTTGAGTGGCATTCTAAGTTCAGGTTTTCTTCTTGCAATGAATCTGTAATTCCCTAAGATGAATTGTCCCAGGGAAGAGCACAAAGTTCCTCTTTACTATGATAATCTCTTCAATAATCACAGCTACTTACTCAACATTCACTTTGCCAGCAACTTTTAAAGTCCTCCTTTCCTTGCTAAGAGACAGTTTCCCTATCTTTCTGCTCCACCTTTTGCTTTATCTTAACATAGACCCAAATAAGAACTCTAAGCGGTAACCAACCAGAACACAGCCTGAATGCTATCCCATCTTCAAACTTCTCTCTAAACAAGTTAGTGTTTCTGTTTCTATATTAGCCTTGTTCTCAGGACATGGTGTTAATATTTTCTATCAATATGTTTATGAAGGAAACACTGTATGCTTTGATAATTACATGAGAGGGACATAAAGAAGATTCCAAAATTTGACCTAATAGTGCTTTTGTGACCTTTCAGTACTTTCAAATAACTGTGATTTTATTTGTAAAATGGTATTTTCACATAGTACATAGCTTAACAATTAACAACTTTTTGTTCTCTTTTAAAGATACGATCAAAGACTCTCAAGAACTTTACTTGTATCAATGAGCATTTAGCACTGAGATTAACTTTTTATTTTATTTTATTTTTTTGAAACAGGGTTTCTCTGTGCAGTCCTGGTTGTCCTGAAACTCTGTAGACCAGGCTCATCTTGAACTCAAAGATCCGTCATCTGTCTGCCTCTGCCTCCCAAGTGCAAGGATTAAAGGTGTCAGCTACCACACCACCTGGCCCAAATTAATTTTTTAGAGTCAAATATTTAATTAAGATAATATGTATCTAGAATTTTATAAACAGTAAATATATTTTCTTAAAATGTAGCATGATGGTCAGCTTGTACTGATTGTCAACTTTATAGGACCTGGAGGAATCTAGGAGATAAATTTCTAGGCATGTATATAAGGCTGTTTCTGAGTTGGTAGCTCAGGTGGGAGGAGCCACTGTGAATGTGGGTAGCACAAGTTTAGTGGCTGTGGTTCCAGGAGGAAGAAAAGAACGCACTAAAGCTGACCAGCACTCATGTCTTTGCTTCCTGAAGAGTGTGGCCACCTTTCTCACTTCTTTGTCATGATTAGCATTCTGTCCACTATGAGTCAATGTATACCCTCCGTAAGGTGCTTTTGTCGATTATTTGCTCACAGCCACAACAGTAACCATTATAAGAACTGGAATACAGACTACAGTTGTTACTCTGAACCTATTTGGTTGTCAGCAGGCATTTAGAACTTCAAGCTACAGAAGCTCTAAAATGTTGTTAAGCAGACCTTAATGTCCCATTTTGTTGGAAATTCAGAAGACCAAATGCCAAGAGAAATTCAGATTGGAGCTTCAATCATAAGAACTAACAGGGGAGCTGGACTTTACCAGGGATTGGACCAGAGGTTCTTTGTCTTACATTGTGGCAAAGAATCACCCTGGGTAGTTATTAAGGAATTAAATTATTACCTTTTGGTTTTTAAGACTGGGTTCCACTGTGCAGCCCAGGCTGGCTCCAAATTGAGGTTCTCATAACTCAGTCTCTCAATTGTTGGGATTACAGATGGTGTGTGTTACTTTACACAGCATAATTAACATTTTAAAGATGTGACTACTAAGCTTATATAAATGAAGAATCTTACTCAGAGCCATGCAGGTAACTACACAAGGGAAGATAGAATTAGCACAGGACAGTTTATGTTATAGACAACTGTAGTGCCTTACTATATATAGTTCGTCTTGTGGTCTAATAGACAATAACAATTTTCTTTGGCTTCATTAAAATAACCACACCTATTAACTTTCACTTATAGGTACTTTATAGCAAGTGCTTCTTAAACATACAAAACTCTGCAAATTTAGGATTATGGTTGCATAGGACACAAGCCAAGTTTCAAGAGACAGAGCAATTTATCCAAGTGGAACTGGACTGGCCTCCAGTGACTAGGAAACTTTCTACTACATCCCTGTTCTAAAATAAGCCACTTAAATACAAAATGCCCTGAAGGTGACTAACTGGTCACTCTAAAATTTTGAGTATATAGTCTGATGGTGCTGACACACACCTCTAATCCCCTCACTCAGGAGGCAGAGGCAGACGGATCTCTGTGTTTGGAGCCAGACTGGTCTACACAGCCAGTTCCAGATGGCCAGAGTTACACAGAGAAACCTTGACTTCTCAAGAGCTGTGTGTGTGTGTGTGTGTGTGTGTGTGTGTGTGTGTGTGAGAGAGAGAGAGAGAGAGAGAGAGAGAGAGAGAGAGAGAGAGAGAGACAGACAGAGACAGACAGACAGACAGAGACAGAGACTGCTGAACTCATAGTTCGGCTAGAAAAATCAATGAATCAATAAAGTCAAACTTAGTCATGAATCTTAAATTTCATTTACTGCCAACCAGAGTATAAATCAAAAGGCTTATTTTTTTTATTCAAAAAAACCAAGGGTTATTTTTCCCCTTTTAAATCACTTGTGTGGTAGAAATCACATAGCTTTAATTTGCAGTAGGTTGAAGCAAGCTTATTAAGAAAACTAGCTACCAAGTGCACATCCACTTGTCTGGGCTAGCCCACTGCCACATTTTTGTAGCAGGGTTAAATAGCAGTTTAGTCACCTCACAAGAAAGCACACTGTTTAAAGGAAATTACTAATAATATTCTGGAACCACTGGAATATTAAAAGGAGATGTGTATGTCAAGATCAATTATCTATGAAACCCCCGTGAAAATAGCTTTAAAAACTATTTGTCACCAGGCTATGCTGTGTTATAGTCTTCAATTGATCCAGCAAGTTGGTAAGACTTAATGAAATAAAGAGCAACAGTAACAAGTCTTGAGGTGTTTGCTATGAACATAATCACATATGCTGATACCAAATGAGGAATCAGAGTTGGAAGAAAACTAATGGCTGCTAAAGGGCTTCCCTTTTGATCCATCAGTTATTATTACCATTAGAGATCCTTACACTTCATCATGTGCTCATCATTGATAAACTTTGCTGATACTATTCAGAGAGAAGCTATCAGTATGCCCACTCCTAGATGCCTACTGGTTGTTCTACACATCACAAAAAAGATTCCAAAATGAGAGGACATTCCCTGCCCAAAAGTTTGAGTTAAGCCTCTCATTTACAAGGAAGTATCAGCTACAAATGATAAAGCTCTCTACCTGAGGCTTATCAGGTTGACCGATACCAAAAGGCTTTAAAATTTTGCCATTTAAAATCTGTTTAAGCTCCCAAAACCAGATTACACCATGGGGACATGAAGACTAGAATAAGCACTCTTATTAGTAAATATGAAACCACAATATTTTGGACTTGGCAATTTTAATTCAGTTGAGTGCTTTAGACATTCTGAATCATTTCAGAATATCAGACTACTTGCCATGAGCATTAAATTACACAATAAAAACTGCAGCCCTAATAGCAGATCAGTCTGAGTCTACCAGTGGCAGCATCTCTCTACATCTGCTTAGAGAGAACAGTCAGTGTTACCTGTAGAAAGTATTAACTTCAGGAAAGTGGGTAAGTTGTTATTGATGAGGAACTGTAAATCACAGAAGCCACTTGAGCTGAAGGGAGGATTCTAATTCTACTCATTCCTAGAAAGGCCAAGAGCCCAGCTGTGAAGGAAAATACCTCTTTGTTTCCAAATTCCTGTCACGATCACTTCTGTCATTTCATTGCTTCTGAGCACCCTCTGGCGGAGGGCAGAAGAGAGAATAACTCTCACAAATGTATGGCTTCTAATCCAAACTTTGGGGAGGGGGAGGCGGGGGAAAAGATCTGGAATGTGTGCAGATTTTTCTTGTCTCTCCATATTACTCAATCGTTTATAGCTAGTTGATGAATATGCATAAACCATATAGTTATTTACAGTCTATAATTTAGTCATTCAATCAACACTTACGTTCTTACTACACATCAAAATAGTATATAGATAACCTGGCTTTGATATTAATGCTATTTCCTGGGAAAGCTGTTTGATCTCATGAGATCTCAGTTTGCTCATCTGAGACAGGAGAATGACCTCTGTTGACAGCAATAAAAAGATGATGCCTGAAAAAGTGCCTAGCGTAGTACAGATAACTTTGTAACACACACGCACACCCACATTTTGTCTTTGGCTCAACTCCTTGACAGACAGCAGGGTCACCTTACATGTTTCAGTTACAAGGCCTGTTTCTTTAATAGTCTAACCCTAAAAGACAATGTAAGTGTTTTTACACAAGCTAATGTAACTACACTTAGGCTAATTAGCATGTGTACTGAAAGATACATAAAGCACCCTAATAAACTACTTAATCTTTCCATGTCCAAGATATTCAAAATATGCTAAACAATGTTCATTAAATAGATTTTCCTAAGTGAACAAAAGAAGTCTAAATTATTTAAAGGCTTATTTCCTGTTTTATAACATTATTATAAATGCTACCCAGTGGACCGTGTTTGTTTAAATATATTGTGGCTCTGAGTACTTCTAAGAGCCTATCTCTAATATCATTTAGTACCTGCTTATTAGCAACATTTTAAGAAGTTTATGTTACAACGCATTATCCAAAAGTTGATCCAGAAGCTTGCAAAATGGCCCAGCAGGTAAAGGCACTTGCACCCAAGAGCACAGTCTGAGTTCAAACTCTGGAACTCACTTGATGAGAGAGCTGCTTTACAATAGTTCTTCATTGACACTGACTGTGGTTCTCTCACCTCCACACATGGGCTGGCACGTATGTGTGTGCACGCACACATACACAAACATACACACAGTATGGGGTGGACGGGTGGAGAAAAAGAAAAGAGTTTGAAATGCAAAAGGAGAGCCTACTTAGGCTAGGAATATGGCTTAGTGGTAGAATCCCTGTCTAGCACGGGTGAGGCCCTACAGGTTGAATTCTAAGCACCACAAAGCAGAATCTGCTATAGTCATCCCATTTAATTACTATGAGATAAAAAGCAATAACTTTAGGAGATCAAGTAAGTCTACTGAGAACATCTAGCTGAAATACATTTAACAACCTATAAAGGCAGGCATGTGCATGTGCGAACGAGCATATACACACACCTGCCCCTTTGTCACAATTAAAGCTGCCTGTAATAGAATTCTGTGTTTAAAACACTGGTGGATTAACACAAAAAGAACACTCTGCAATACACCACTGTATCTGGGTTACATTCACAGATCTAGAAAAATTCTCGCTTTTTTGTTCGTTTGTTTTGTTTTCTTAAAAAGAAAGTGGGAAAAAACTGAACTAGATGACTTTAAGCTTTTTCACTTGTCCTAAACAACCTCCCCCAAACACCCTGGTTTGGTGTTCAAGACAATAACCTGGATCATCTTTAGTCATCACTAGCTACTGCTCCTTCGAATCTCTATTTAGGCTTGTCTACACGCTGATCCAAGAGTCCTTTGTGCCTTTCTACCCCTAGGCTTTTGCCCACTCTATTCTATTACCCAGTTTATTGTATACTTATTATATAACAGCTAACAAAATGTTACTTATTGTCTAGTTTATTGATATGTGCAAGGCATTTGAAAAGATAGGGGTGAATGTACTTCACAACTCACACTAATACTCTTAAACAATTACAACTACCCCTGCCTTCTAAAGTGCATTATATCATTTGGTGTGACCTCAGCCTGTGGCATTTGGACAGATCTCTAAAGAATAGGTGCCTTTTATTCAATTAGTTCCTAGGAGAGGACAAGCAGCATAGGTAGTGCTGAAAAGATGGCGGCACGGGCAATGTCAGAGGCCAAGGTTATATGTGGGTGGGCCAAGGAGCTAAAACTGAGGGGAAAATCAAGTCTCTAGATCTTCTGAGGCAACAGACTTATATGAGAATTCTGACACTGGAGAAGAGGTACCCTTAGGAGAGACAGCCACACTGCTTTGGAGATTGAGATGGAACGCAGGACCGGCTGTTTGAGAAGGGGAAGAGTGTGTCAAACCAAATAATGAGGAGCTCAACCATAAATTATCCTCCATGTCTTCCAAATCAGGTTTAACTGTGACAAGGAAGTCATGGGAAATATGTGTCAATGTAAGGCAATGTCTTTGGAAAGCAGAAGTCATATGCTCCCTTGGGAGGAGTTAGAGCAGAGTGATTATGAACGTGCGCTTCAAAGCTCTACACCAGAATCTGAAGTCTTGTGTCTGTTAACAACTATGTGACTCTGAAGAAGTCTTTCTTACTCTATCTGTAAGTCATAATACTGCTGTGAAGTTTAAAATGGTTCAACAAATTTGTCTTCCAGGACATCTATATGCCTATATATCTTCTAACCTACCTAAACTAGATATTAAGCTTATTTTAAGTAGATTAAAATATTATTATTCATCTGCTTAACTAAATAGGTGACCACACTGTGCTAAGAACTCAGCTAAGTGAAGGAGATACAGCCAAAGCTGAATAGTTTCCGCTTAATGGTTTACTAGGGTAAGAATTTTACAGCCTGGTCTACAAGAGCTAGTTCCAGGACAGGCTCTAAAAAAGCTGCAGAGAAACCCTGTCTCGAAAAAACAAAAAACAAAAAACAAAAAAAAAAGAATTTTAACAAAATTTATGTAGTGCTAGCTCTTTTGTATTTCACTACACCAATTCTCATTTTCACTGCTTAGGAATAATGGACACAGCCTGGTTGGAACATTACCATTCCACAGGAAAAGGCAACTCAGACCTCCCAAGACCACAAAGCTAGTAAACACCAGAGTGGACTCATAATATAAGTTGATTCCTAGTCTTTCCTGAAAGATGTCATTTCACATGCAATGTGAACCATCCTAGCTACCTGTGGAAAATGATAAAGCTAAATTATGAATAAAAAAGTTAGCTCTCTAGGTCTCATTTGATTACTGAAAATACAGAATTATATTTTAAGGCATAAAGGGAGGGAGGGAGGGAGGGACGGAGGGAGGGAGGGAGGGAGGGAGGGAGGGAGGGAGGGAGGGAGGAAGGAAGGAAGGAAGGAAGGAAGGAAGGAAGGAAGGAAGGAAGGAAGGAAGGAGGAAATTCTCTCATCAAAGTACCAGTCCTGCTGAACTTCCAGGATCAGAACAGAGGGGAGATATTCAGAGTGATATGACTGAGGACAGGAACAATTTCTGTAGAAAATATTATTTTTAAAAAATATTATCTATAAGCAGAAAATTCTTAAAGGAAAATCTCATTTTGACTTCTACATACTTCTCAGACAAAGAAAACATTATTTATCATTTGAATTATTTTGTTGAACAAATTATACTTTAAAAATGCCACTATAAAAAAAAAAAACACTGGGAACCAAACTCTTATATTTTGGTTGTGAGCCTAGCCTTTATAGGAAGGGTGGACATGGGAGCAGGGAAGCATATATCTTAATTAAGTGAGCCATCTGAGGGTTGTCAAGAGACTTGACTCTAGAGGGGTTGCCAGGTGTCCTGGGAGATGCCCCCAGCTAGTTCCTTGGGCAGCTGCAGAGAGGGAGCCGAAAAAGGCCAGATCCTATAGCCATACTCATGAATATCTTGCATATCACCATAGAACCTTCACCTGGCGATGTTTGGAGATAGAGACAGAGCCCCACATTTGGAGCACCGGACTGAGCTCCCAAGGTCCTGATGAGGAGCAGAAGGAGAGAGATCATGAGAAAGAAAGTCAGAACCAGCGTTCACCCACTGAGACGGCAGGACAGAACTAACGGGAGATCACCAAGTCCAGTTGGAATGGGACTGATGGAACATCCGACCAAATCGGACTCTCTGAAAGTGGCTGATGGTGGAGGCTGACAGAGAAGCCAAGGACAATGGCGATGGGCTTGGTCTCTACGACAAGGACGGGCTCTGTGTGAGCCTTGTCAGTTTGGTTGCTCACCTTCCTGGACCTGGAGGGAGTTGGGAGGACCTTGAACTCAACATAGTGTAGAGAACCCTGATGGCTCTTTGGCCTGGAGAGGGAGGGAGTAGGGGTAGGGGTGGAGGGAAAGGGAGGGAAGGGGGAGGAGGAGGGGAGGAGATGGCAATTTTTTAATAAAAAATAAATAAACTGGAAAAAAAACCACTGAATTGTGCTTGGAGAACAAACTGAAAGATTTATTCAGTTTATCTGGTTCATAATCAATTCAAATGCAACAGCACTTGCATGATGACCTCAGGTTATTCAATTTATCACACACATTTCCTGTTTCATAAAGAAAACTCCAGCACATGGAACATTTGTCTAACTGAAAAGCAAACTTGAAAATATTTTTCTGATTGTGGACGTATCCTTTCCCAGAGATTTCATACCATAATGGGTGACTAAATAGAAAATATGAGAAAAAAAAGTAATCACTAAAACTTACTGCAAAAAATAAAAATAAAACATGTACTAAAATTTAAAATGTCTAAGTACCTAATAATTTATACTTTATAATGATATTGCGATTCTTAATTATGTTCTATGGATAAGTATCTCCTGGAAGGTACTCAGCAATCAGGTTCTAAAAGCAGCACTGTCGCTGAGATAATTACTGCTGACAGCTTTATTCAAGGTTCATTTCACTTTTTCTGCTATTTTTCTCTGGTTAGAAGTTCAGCAGAACCCATGGGAAGCCACGCCCCTCACACCTGTTAGGCTTCTTCATGTTACTGAGGGCCAGTGTGGACATGTCACTTCAAATTAGCATTGTACCAGGGCGCTAACTGTGACAATTACTTATCACAGGTTTAATGTAAAAAAAAAAGAAAAAAGAAAAAAAAGAAAAGAAAAAAAAGTTTCTAATTCAGCCACAAAAACAGTGTCCCAAAATGTAATTTAAACCTACAAAAGCAGGTTACATAAAAACATCCAGAGAGTCGCAGAATCGGTTCCCAGGGTTAGCTTTATGAAGGATTTGAATTATGCAAGAATACTACACAACTAAACACATTTCCTTCTAAAGAAAACCAAAGCAAAAAGGTAAACAAAAGGGGCTGGCTCGGTCGGTAAACTGCCCGCAGTGCAATCCTGAAAACCCTAGACCCCCAGCACCCACATTAAATATAGACTTGTTGGCCCACACATAGAAGTGAAGTGCGGGGAGTGAAGACAAGCGGATCCCAGGAGCTCACTAGCCAGGCTAGCTGAAACAGTGAGCTCCAAGTTCAGTGAGAGACCTGGTCTCAAAACAAATGTGAAGAGTGAGCAAGAACAACATTCAGATTTAAACCTCTGGTTTCTACACGCACACCCATATGCAAACATGCGCGCGCGCACACACACACACACACGGCAGTGAGCAATAACATTTTACTATGTGGCAATGGTAATGAGTGGCTCTTTTAAATTTTCATCATCTTTACTTGAATGTGTGGTTAATTTTGTTAATTCTTTTGTAGCAAGACACTTAGAACCAATAATGGAATAGCTAGTCAAAGCAAAGCTGCTATATCTAAGCTTATCAAGGGAAAGGCATAGTTTTATACTATCTAAAGAGGCAACAAGCATTCTTTTATGCCTTTAAACCAATTGCAAAACAGAAAGTTATTATTGGAGAGTAGACATTAACCTAAAAGAAATATATTTTTAGATATATTTCAAGCTAGTTATTATAAGCCTCTGTATCAAACGAAAAATATTCACAGAATTACCCGAGGTCTGAAAAGACCTGGGATGGAGGATACGGTTAATGTGGACTGCTGAGAGGCTAATTGTGGATCTTCAGCTAATTACTTTCTGCTGATAGGGATTTAAAGAACAAATAAAATAGTCTTTTATTCCATTTTTCTTCAATTTGAACTAAAAAAAAACAGAATAATAATGGTTATGCTCAAGATACTTCATTATTTGCTATTTAGATGATGATCCAAAATTCTGAAATATTTGTTTACATCATAACCAATGCAAATATGCACTAGTAAAATAACTGTGAGCAGATTTATATTTGCCACAATGTGTACAATATTATTCACAAATGCCCAAGGTCCACTGTTTATTACATGCTCAAAGGTAAAAGGAATTCAATATTCATCACCCACCAAAACCCCCCTCACAAAGGCTGGAGGATGCCAGCCAGAGTTAATGGAATCTGGCTTTGTAACAGATTCTAAAAACTAAATATGCATGAAAGCCAAAGAGAAAAATAATAACACTGAACTGAAAATTCAGTAAAAGAAATAGTCTGCAAATAGAAAAAAATCATGCCTACCTGCAGTGAATTACTTTATGGCAATCGTGATATGGCAAGACTGATGCAAAATTTTAGCATCGTTAACAGTTTGACAAATTTTTAATGCCATTTTATTTATGAAAATACGCCAGAAATGTTTGATATTTTTAAAAGAAAAATTTTGTTTTCTAGCATTTATAGTCACGTATGAATAAAATCTTAATAAAATCAACATAGAAAATCTTAATTATGAGTAGAGGATCTTAGAAAAATGGGCCCTGTGTCTTATTCTACAGTTAATATATTCACAGGGAATTGAACCAAATGGTTCTTCAATTTTTTGATGAAGAGATTGTATTAATCTAAGAGCCTCCTAATGTTAGAAAGCTACTGTATTAATTTGTGGCCACTTCAGCTCACCCTAAGAACACAGGCTTTCATAAAGTCAAAGATACAACTTCCCCTGCTTTACATGCATGGAGAGTACCAGCCGGCTAGCTGGCACATGTCTCATCAACAGAAGATACCATTTACCCCTCAAACACTGTGGAAATCTTTGGATAGCAAATATAGGAGCTCCCGATATTTTTTCAGCAGTATCTAATTCCTTGGCAAAACTCAGGCATTTATGCTAATAACTTTGACTAGACATATGGACAGAGTTCTGCTAGGTCTCTACTCCTGGCTTTTACGTGTAAGAAAAACAGTCTAGATTAGCTACACTAAGTTAGAAACACCAACAAAAACGGGTACTAGTTAGAAATGAGAAAAACTAACTTCACCTTGCTAATTATTCATTCATAGCCCATTTCAGCCAAGTAATTTTTTTTCTTCAGCTTACCCCTAACCCTTGTTTGTAAATCTCTAACATTTCTGGTTTCTAAGACCATATACCTCACTGGTAGAGTGTTTGCTTGGCATGCACAGACTCAAAGGTTTAAACTTTAGCATGGGTGTGCGTGCATGTGTGCATGCATGTTAGTCTGAAAGAGCCACAAGGTTGGATGTATCTATACTCAGACACCACATTCTACAGCCCTTAAAGACACAGTATTTCTGGTACCACAGGTCAAACAGGTTGCTTTGTACAACCTACTAATATAGTAAGTCTGTCCATTTTCCTTGCCAAGATAAAATAGAAAAGACTTCTAATTTTACGAGAAATACAAAGCTTATCTATTTATACAATTCAAAGCCTAGAAAGTATTCTATGTGAAATAACTACTAAAAACTATTATTGAAGTTCAAATAACTAACTATATCTAAGTGAAAAGTATTTAACAGGAGATGGCAAGTCAATAAACTAAACCAATATAAACTACTCAAGTAAATAAATGTGGTTTAAACATTTCAATAAAGGTGTACTAGTAGTTTTATATTTAAAATTACTATTTAATATCTTTTTACAATAAGAGTTAATTTATGGGAATCATGAAAATCAGCATAATTCAAACACTATTTCAACTAGATTTTGGTAGACATGACTCACAAGTTTATAAGGGTAAATAATATAGCTGATAAAAAATACATACAACTTAAAGGAAGCAATAAAGCTTTCCCCAAGAGTCATAGAGAATCTAAGAAAACCCAAGAGCTGGGCATGAGAAATTTAGCTTCGAGTCACTGGCCAGGGGAGTGGAAGTGTCTCCCAAAACAATATAGGCATTGTCACTGCCCTTTGATGCCTCTTGAACTTGAAGATAAGACCGTATGCTGAAGAATCCACACACTCAGACACAGGACTTGAAGCAACTGAATTGCAAGTGATCTGGAAGCCCCCTCCCTGAGGTCTGGTTCTCACAGTGATCAAGGGTGCTATGCAAACTCAAAGGGAGAAAAAGCAGTCATTGGTCAGAACCCAACTATCAAGAACAACAACAATGGCCAGAATGTCAAGATGTCCATAAGGGTGCATAGCAGCACTTTTATCTTGGTGGTAACCAACAGTCGTCTACTTGGACTTAAGGCCCACTATATAAAACAAGGTAATTTATGCTCAGTACTATAAACTTAGCAAGTACTCAAAGCTGGTGAGTCATATACCCTAAAATAAATCATACTACTACTACTGACCAGTATAATTTCTAACTGTATTCTAAATACTTTATAACCACCACAGATGAGTGTAACTTTTATCCTTCATTAAGGAAGTTTCTTTCTGCAGCAGACAGAAATCATTATAGAAATCCAGAACTGGTCAGAATGCAGAGGGCAATTGACAATATGGTGCCCAATGCCAACTGGATACATCTATAACACAGCTCTACACATAAGCCTCAGGAAACACTGCTGGTGATGGTGGGAACTGTATGAACCAGAAGATTAAGATGTCTACTGCAAGGCAGTACTTCTATATATGACAGGAAAGTTATACTCATGGTATCTCAAAAATACGATCATAAACAAGACTTGCACAATGACAGCACCAGCTAACATATCAACAGACCCTATCCCTTGATGAAGACTTGTAAGCAATAAATGGGGAAATCGGTCTTCTCAGAGATGAGTTCCCTGATAGGTGACCCAATCACAACTGATCGGTCTAAATGCATATACATATGAATGACACTAAATAGACTCAGCAGGGTGTATATATAGAGAGAAGTATGAAGAACACAGGAGGAGTTGGGAGAAGAATGAAAATTACATAAAACCACTTATGTAAGAAATATTTTAAAAAATTAATTGAAAAAACTTTGAATTGGTATAGAAATTATATAACCATGTATTGAGCATAAACAATACTCTAGCACAATTAAAAATGTAACACAATTGGAAAATGCCATCTAGAAGTGCTACAGTCTTACCCAAGTATTCACTAGAGGTATAAAGATGTAGTGGTCTATGCTTATCTGGTACAGTCATATATAAGTAAGGTATGAAACATGTTAAACTTGCTTTTTACCCCCTGGTAGTTCTGTAAACTTTTGTATATTCTGAAACCACTAAAATATTATGTGCATTTGATCCCTTTTATTAACACTTTTTAGTAAACTGAAGCACTGTCCATATTTTTAGTGTAGGGCCCTACATAGTATTCTGCCTAAAATAAAACCATCTCCTCCCTTGACTTCCAACCTTCTACGATCATCCTCTAGACCTCTCAGATAATAAACTCAAGAACAGTATTTCTGGCACTATTTTACATTTACTTTTAATCTTAGGAACCAGAGGGTCATTTCTCTACATACTTATGTGCACTTGCTTACCTGTTGCTTTTCTGATTATCTGTATTCACACATGTATACAATAAGCCTTTATAGTGAGCAAACGAACGGAGAGCAAAATTCTTACAGCTAATCGTATTTTTAAAAGCATTTTGATATATGATAAAAATAGACCTTTATTCCTAAATCAGGTATTACTTTTATTAGGTACTCAATCCTGAATTTGTGTGTGTGTGTATGTATGTACATGTGCGCATGTTAGATTGAGTCTCACTATTTAGCCCTGGCTGGCCAGGGATTTACTATGTCGACCAGGATAGCTTTAGATTTATGACAATACTCCTTCCTCTGCCTTTTAATTCTAAGATTACAGGTATGTTCCATTATGTCTAGCTCCTGAAGTATTTGTGTAGCTGAATGTTACAAACTGAATATAAAATAAAAAGTGTTTATAAAGTTAATTCTTAACAGACATATCATTTGGGAGCACTAATCATAATAAGTTCTACAAAATTCTCAAAAGAAAATTTAAATTTTAAAACAGCAAAGAAAAAATTACCTACTGAGGGAGGATTACTTCTACTCCCTTTCAATACTTACTTATATAATTGTACAACACTGACTCTTTATTTTCTAAGTTTTCACATGGCCTTGAGTCAAAAGAAATAATCCTAAGATGACACTTAAGAAAAAAAAGAACTGTAAATTTGAGTAGAATAAATTTACTAAAAATTGCCACAGTTAAAGAAAAATGAAAATAGTGAATCTAACAAAAGACTGAACAACTTTTTCAGGGTTGGAATGGATAATTTTATATATTATTTTAGCAACATGTAACAATGTTATATATCTTCTTTAGAAAATGGACTAAAATTGATAAGTAAATTAAAAGATGATTTGAGCAGTAATGTAAGCTTTATTTTTTAAAAGATGATATTGCAGTTGACATTCTAGAATATTTTACTAATTGAAATCTGTTTTAATTTTAGCTATTCCACTTCACTTACTAAAAAATTATACATTAATATTGTGGAGAATCATTTAATTTTAGAATTAGGGGACATTTTGGATTTGACATTTATTAGACATCTACTCTTTACTGTACATTTAAAATTCATTCTCCTACTGTTAGTTAATAGAAGAGCTCTATGAGGTATTACTACTTCCATCTTCAAGGCAAGAAAACATAAGTTCTGGGAGTGTTTGTTCATAGTAGACCTGAGATTTAATTTTAATTCAAGTGGTTCTGATTCCATAGCCTATACCCCTTCACCCATATGAAAGAAATTTTCGTATTTAATAGTTAAGCTATTTATATTCATTATCTCATTTAATCCTAAAGTTAATGTACCCTATATGACAGATAAACACAGATTTAGCAAACTAGCAAGCCTGAAGGTACTTTAACTCTTTTAAACTTGTGGTTATATGCATTTTCCTTAAATAACAACAATAATAATTAATTCATTAATTTGGACAGGGTTTCCCTACATAGTTTTGTCTGGCCTATAACTCACTATGTAGACCAGGCTGGTCTGGAACTCAAAGACATCTGTGTACCTCTGTCTCCAAATTGCTGGGATTAAAGGGTTTGCTCCACTGTGCCTAGAATAAGCATATTCTCTAATACAATTCATTTCTCTACTAATGAAACAAAAGTCCAGAGAATTTAGAAGGCTTGGTCAGGAATTACAGAAGGGCTCCATGAATCTTCAGGATTCAAAGTACCATATACCCCTATTCCGCATTCTGTCATTCAAGATGCTTATACACATCACATAATCCAAAGATCTCCTAAATTACCAGTACCATATGAACTCTTCCTCAGCTAAATTGACATTATCCAAACTGGACTTTTTCCAATTTCCTAACCTTAAGTTTTTACTCAATTTGTTTGAGGGACACTTACCATGCATTATTGTAAACAACACAAAGCAATAACCACATGGTCAGTCATGGGTCATGCTGGATAAAATATCTTTTAGCTTTATGAACTCAAAAAGCTCACCAAAGTTATCTACTCGGGCTTAAGAAAGATTACATGGCATATAAAATGCAGTAGCAAACAACGAACTAATTTCTACTCAAATGGGATATCCTCAGGGGATACTCTTAAGAATTTGGTTTCCTAGGGACAACAGTTAATTGTATAACTGTGCTTATGGGAAAGAGTGGTGGGCACAATTGTGCACAAGTGACAGGAAATTTGGAGTTTCTTCTAGACTTGCTTGAAGGTCTAGCTTTCTCTATCAACAAATCCCACCTTGGTACAGTAGGGTCCCTTAATATCTTCTATATTATGACATATCATGTTCTTCTAAAACCTGATGCTATTTTTATCAGCTCCTAGCTTTATGGATCCTTACTTTTATTGAGTTTCATCTCTTCAGAACCTCTAGTACCAAATAACTCAAAACATCTATTAAGCTTGAAGCAGTATTGCCGAGTGGACAGCCTGGGAGGGCTCTGCTGGATTAGATCCATTCACTGCTATTGTGGCATTTTGTAGTTTGAAATTTTCAGGAATTTTGGATTAGATTTAAAAATTCCTCACTGAAGAAAGGACACACAGCAATGGGCTGGTGTAACTGAACCAAAGAACAAAAGAGACGTTTTGGTAGACAAGTTGGAGATGGATCTCAAACGGAGATACAACATTCTACTTATATACCTCTGAACTTCAGAGGTCCATAGGAGTTTAGGTGCTTATATTATAGGCAGTAGAGAAACACCAATGATTTGAAACAGGTGATTAATGTTATGAATGCATTTAACAAAAATATTTCATATTTCACAAAAACAGTGAGCAAGAATGGGAGACATGAAAAGAGGAAAAAATGGTGAGAGCTGCAACTATCAAGGAAATAAAAAAACTACAGGGAGTCAGATCAAGAGACTGGAAGGGCTGGAACTGAAGCCAAAATACTTCCAGCATCTGTTTGCATCATTCTGAGATCAAAGTAAAATTCAGAGATGCATAATCTGCACTAGAAAGATTCTACCTAAGTAGATTAATTGTGGAAATTTTCTCCATTTTCATGGTCTGTTACATTCTGAAGCACAACACATAAGTATTAACTTATTTGAAATATATATTAACTAGTTTTTAAAAATAGGAAGTCAGGGTTTGTGGGGATTTATTTATTAAAGGCATGTATTATGTCCCTACTATCTAAAAGGCAGTCTGAGTACCATAGTGATACCATTTCAAAAACATTTTTTGTTAAGGCTGGAGCTATATAGTTCAGCTGTACAGTTGCTTAATATGCACAAAACTCTGGGTTTATTTACAGCACATGTGAGGGATGCACTCTAATTAAGGAAAGAAATGTCACAATTATTTCAAAATAGGAAAAAAATCAAATATTAAATACAAAATCAATACTGTATTAAAAACAATAAAATAATAATTTCAATGAAGAAATA